>NC_048598.1:95871603-96033753 GCF_003668045.3 Cricetulus griseus | reverse complement strand
TTTTTCTTGTAAACAGCAGAAGGATGGATTCTGTCTTCATATCCATTCTGTTAGCCTATATCTTTTTATGGGTAAGTTAATATCCCATTAGGGATATTAATGTCCATTGTTCATTGGTTCTTCTTTGTTTTGGATTTATGGTTGGTGGTGTCATTGCATGTGGATTTCGCCCTCCTGTTTCTTTTTGTGTTTGGTAAAATTAGATTATCTATTGCTAGTGTTTTTATGAGTGTAGTTAAGTTCATTGGATGGGAGTTTTCCTTCCAGAACCTTCTGTAGTGCTGGATTTGTGGATATGTATTGTTTAAATCTGTTTTTGTCATGGAATATCTTGTTTTTTCCATCTATAGTGATTGAAAGTTTTGCTGGGTACAGTAGTCTGGGTTGACATCCATGCTCCCTTAGTGCTTGTAGGTTATCTATCCAAGACCTTCTGGCTTTCAGAGTTTCCATTGAGAAGTCGGGTGTGATTCTGATTGGTTTGCCTTTATATGTTACTTGGCCTTTTTTCCTTTGCTGCTCTTAATATTTTCTCTTTATTCTGTAGATTTGGTGTTTTGATTATTATGTGTTGGGGGGACTTCTTTTTGTGGTCCAGTCTGTTTGGTGTCCTATAAGCTTCTTGTACTTTCATAGGCATATCTTTCTGTAGGTTGGGGAAGTTTTCTTCTATGATTTTGTTGAATATGTTTTGTGTACCTTTGAGCAGTGTTTCTTCTCCTTCTTCTACACCTATTATTCTTAGGTTTGGTCTTTTATGGTGTCTCATATTTCCTGGATATGTTGTGTTAGGGATTTGATGGACTTGAGGTTTTCTTTGGTTGATGAATGTATATCCTCTAGTGAGCCTTCAATAGCTGAGATTCTCTCTCCCATCTCTTGAATTCTATTGGTTATACTCACATCTTTAGTTCCTGATCATTTATCTAGCCTTTCCATTTCCAGCATTGCCTCTTTCTGTGTTTTCTTTATTGTGTCTATTTCAGCTTTCATGCTTTGAACTGTTTCAAGAACTTCCTTCACTTGTTTGAATGCTTTTTCTTGGGTTTCTTTAGATTCTTTAAGAGATTTGTTTATTTCTTGAATTTTTTGGTTTGACTTTTCCTCCATTTCGTGTAATTTTTCGTTTGCTTTTTCTTCTATTTCTTTAAGGGATTTTCTTGTTTCCTCTTTAAAGGTCTCTTATCATCTTGCTGAGATAATTTTTGAGGTCCATCTCATCTTCATTTTCTGTGTTGGGCTTTTCAGATCTTGCTGGAGTGGAGTCCCTAGATTCTGGTGGTGTCATATTGGTCTTTCTGTTCTTGAGTGAAATCTTATTCTGTCTTCTTCCCATATCTTCTTTTAGTGGGTGCAGATGGCGTCTTTCTTTTTTTTCTCTCTCTCTTTTTATTATTATTAATTCAAGTTAGGGAACAGGCTTGTTTCACATGTAATTCCCCTCTCCCTCTCCCTCTCCTTCCCCTTACCCCCATTCCTTCTCCCCCACCTCCAACCTACCCCCACCCCATCCACCCACCACTCCCCAGGCAGGGTAGGGCCCCCAACCGGGGCTCCACCAAGTCCACCAAATCTTCCTGTGCTGGGTCTGGGTCCCTCCCCATGTGTTCAGAGACAGAGTGCATCCCTTCAAGTGGGATGGGCTCTCAAAGTCCCCCACATACACCAGGGCAAAAAGCCAGTCCACCTCTGGAGGCTCCCAGGAGTGCAGGGGCCTCCCCAATGGCATCAGATGGGGTCTTTCTATCTCCTCTTGTGACCCAGTGGTGTGTGGGGGCCAGGAATTCAATGTCCACAACTCTGGATGGTCTTGCCTCTCCTGGTAGTCTCCTCACTCATTGTGGATCGGTTGGCGGAAAGAGATGGAAGAGTGGGGTGTTTCCAGATTCAGGGAGGTCCTCCTTGCCTGGGCGTGTCTACTCCAAGCTGGCAGGCACAGGTGGGGGTGGGGCGTAGGGTGGTCGGGGTGAGTGATGTTTTGGGCCGGAGTTGGGTAATGGCAGAGACTCACTCACCTAGTTCCTGGGTCGGTCGGTGGAAAGGTGTCATTAATTCTTTTAATATCAATGGTCTCAATTCACCTATAAAAGACACAAGGTATCAGAATGGATATGAAAATACAACCCATCCTTCTTCTGCATACAAGAAACATACCTCAACTCCATAGACAGACATTACCTCAGAGTAAAGGGTTGTTAAAAAGATTTTCCAACTGAAAAGACCTAGGAAACAGGTGGTGTTACTATCCTGACATCTAACAAAATAGATTTCAAACTAAAATTAATCAAAAGAGATGGAGAAGGACATTTCATATTCATCACAGGGAAAATCCATCAGGATGAATTCTTAACATCTATGCCCCAAATACAAGAGCACCTAAGTTTGTAAAAGAAACATTACTTAAGCTCAAATCACAGATGCAACCCCACACACTTATAGTAGGAGACTTGTACACCCCACTCTCACCAATGGACAGGTCTGTAAGAAACTTAAAAGAGAAATAAGGGAACAGACAGATGTTATGACTATGACTCAAATGGACTTAACAGACATGTATAGAACATTCCATCCAAACACAAAAGAATACACCTTCTCAGCACCTCATTAAACCCTCTCTAAAACTGACCATGTACTTTGTAACAAAAAAGCCTCAACATATACAAAAAAATTGGATCACCATGGCTTAAAGTTAGAATTTAACATTAATTGCAGAAAGCCCACAAACTCATGGAAATTGAACAATGCTCAACTGAATCATCACTGGGTCAAGGAAGAAATGAAGAATGAAATTAAAGACTTTCTAGAATTCAATGAAAATGAAAGCACAACAAACTTATGGAACACCATGAAAGCAGTTTTAAGCAGAAAATTCATAACACTTAAGTGCTTATATAAAGAATGTGAGAAATCTCATACTAATCATTTTAACTAGAAAACTCTAGAACAAAAAGAAACACACTCACCCAGAAGGAGTAGACAAAAGCAAATAATCAAACTGAGGGCTGAAATCAACAAAATAGAAACAAATCAAACAATACAAAGAATCAATGAAAGATGGCTCAGCGGTTAAGAGCTCTGACTGCTCTTCCAGAGGTCCTGAGGTCAATTCCCAGCAACCACATGGTGGCTCACAACCATCGGTTATAAGATCTGGTGCCCTCTTCTGGTGTGCAGATATACACGGAAGCAGAATGTTGTATACATAATAAATAAATAAAATCTTAAAAAAACAAAGAATCAATGAAACAAAGACTTGGTTATTTGAGAGAATCAACAAGATAGACATACCCTTATCCAAACTAACCAAAAGGCAGAGAGAATATGCAAATTAACAAAATCAGAAATGAAAAGTGGGACATAGCAACAGACATGGAGAAAATCCAGAGAATCATTAGGTCATACTTTGAAAACCTGTATTCCACAACATTTAAAAATTTAAAGAAATGGACAATTTTCTGGATAGATACCACATGCTAAAATTAAATCAAGAACAGATAAACAATTTAAATAGACCTATAACCCCCAATGTAATAGAAGCAGTCATCAAAAGTCTCCCCCCCAAAAAAAAAGCCCAGGGTCAGATGATTTCCATGCAGATTCTACCAGAATTTTAAATAAGAGCTAATATCAATACTTCTCAAGTTGTTCCACACAATAGAAACAGAAGGGACATTGCCAAACTCTTTTTACAAGACTGTAGTTACCTTGCTACCCAAACCACACAAAGACATAATTAAGAAAGACAATTACAGACGAATCTTCCTCATGAACATTGATGTAAAAATACTTAATAATATACTAGCAAACAAGATCCAAGAGCACATCAAAATTATCCACCATAAAAAATTATCCACCTGTCAATAAGGAGGCCTCTGCACTCCAGGGAGCCTCTGGTAGTGGATTAGTATTTTTCCCTGGTGCAAGAAGGGACTTTGAGAGCCCATCCCATGTGAAGGGTTACACTCTGGCCCTGGACACATGGGGAAGGGCCCAGGCCCAGCACAGGAAGATTTGGTGGACTTTGCAGAGCCCCCTGTTGAGGGCCCTACCCTGCCTGGGGAGTGGTGGGTGGATGGGGTGGGGGTAGGCTGGGGGTGTGGGAGGAGGGATGGGGGTGAGAGGAGGGAGAGGGAGAAGGGACTTACATGTGAAACAAACTTGTTCCCTAACTAGAACTAATAAATAAATTTTAAAAAATTATCCACCATGATCAAGTAGCCTTCATTCCAGAGGTAGTTCAACATAGGAAAATCTGTCAATGTAATCTACCACACAAATAAACTGAAATAAAAACCATCACATGATCACTTCATTAGATACCCAGAAAATCCAACACCCCTTCATGTTAAAGATCTTCGAGAAATCAGGGATACAAGGAACATACCTAAACATAATAACGTCAATATACAGCAAGCCCATAGCGAACATCAAACTAAATAAAGAGAAACTCAAAGTGATCTCAGTAAAATCAGGAAAAGGCAAGGCTGTCCATTTTCTCCATATCTATGCAACATAGTACTTGAAGTTCTAGCTAGAGTAATAAGACAAGATGAAGTGGATACAAATTAGAAGGGAAGAAGTCAAACTTTCACTATTTGCAGATGATATGATAATTTACATAAGTGACCTGAAAAACTCTACCAGGGAACTCCTACAGCTGATAAGCAGCTTCAGCAAAGTGGCAGGATACAAGAGTAACTAAAAAAAAAAATCAGTAACCTTACTACATACAGACGATAAATGGGCTGAGGAAGAAATCAGAGAAACACCACCCTTTACAATAGCCACAAACAACATAAAATATCTTGGGTGTAACGCTGAACAAACAAGGGAAAGACCTATATAGTAAGAAGAAAGAAATTAGAGAAGATACCAGAAAATGGAAAGATCTCCCATGCTCTTGGATAGGTAGTATCAGCATAGTAAAAATGGCAATCATGCCAAAAGCAATCTACAGATTCAATGCAATGCCCATCAAAATTCCAACACAGACCTTGAAAGAACAATACTTAACTTCATATAGAAAACCAAAAAAACCTAGGATAGCCAAAATGATCCTTTACTGTAAAGGGAACTTCTGAGATATCACTATGCCTGACTTCAAGCTCCACTATAGAACTACAGTAATAAAAATACCTTGGTAATGGCATTAAACACAGATGTTGAGCAATGGAATCTAATTGAAGACACCCATGAACACCTGATTTTTGACAAAGAAGCAAATTGTAAAATGGAAAGCATCTTCAACAAATGGTGCTGGCATAACTGGATGTCCATATGTAAAGAATGCAAATAGCCCTTGATCTCCTTCTGTTGTCTTATTTCTCTAGTTGGAACTTAAAGTCCAATATTGAAGAGATATAGAGTGGACAGCCTTGTCTTGTTCCTGATTTTAGAAGAATCACACTGAGTTAATCTTCATTTAGTTTGATGTTGGCTGTTGGTTTGCTGTGCATTGCTTTTATTATGTTTAGGCATGTTCTTATTATTCCTGATCTCTCCAAGACCTTTATCATGAAGGGGTGTTGGATCTTGTCAAAGGATTTTTCAGTATCTAATGAGATGATCATGTGGTTTTTGTTTTTCAGTTTGTTTATATGGTAGATTACATTGATGGATTTTTTGTATGTTGAACCATCCTTGCATCCCTGGGATGAAGCCTATTTGATCATGGTGGTCTGATGTGTTCTTGGATTCCATTTGCCAGTATTTTGTTTAGTATTTTTGTATTAACGTTCATGAGGGATATTGGTCTGTAGTTCTCTTTCTTAGTTGTGTCTTTGTGTAGACTGAGTACCAAGGAAATTGTAGCCTCATAAAATGAGTTTGGCAGTGTCTCCTCTGCTAATATTGTGTGGAACAGTTTGAGGAGCTGGTATTAGCTCTTCTTTGAATTTCTGGTAGAACTCTGCACTGAAACTGTCTGGCCCTGGGCTTTTTTGGTTGGGAGACTTTTGAAGGCTGCTTCTATTTCATTAGGGGTTATAGGTCAATTTAAATAGTTCATCTGTTCTTGATTTAATTTTGGTAAGTGATATCTATACAGAAAATTGTCCATTTCCTTTAAGTTTTCAAATTTTGTGGAGTACAGGTTTTCAAAGTATGATCTGATAATTCTCTGTAGTTCTTCAGTGTCTGTTGTTATGTCCCCCTTTTCACAAATTGGAAAGGAAGAAGTCAAACTTTCACTATTTGCAGATAATATGATAGTTTATATAAGTGACCTGAAAAACTCTACCAGGGAACTGCTACAGCTGATAAATACCTTCAGCAAAGTGGCAGGATACAAGATTAACTAAAAAAAAAAAAAACTACTATATATAGACAATAAATGGGCCGAGAAAGAAATCACTCTTTACAATAGCCACAAACAACATAAAATATCTTGGGTGTAACGCTAACCAAACAAAGTAAAGATCTGTATAGTAAGAATTTTGAGTCTTTAAAGAAAGAAATTAAAGAAGATACTAGAAAATGGAAAGATTTCCCATGCTCTTGGATAGGTAGAATCAGCATAGTAAAAATGGCAATCTTGCCAAAAGTAATCTATAGATCCAATGCAATCCACATCAAAATCCCAACACAATTCTTCACAGACCTTTAAAGAACAGTACTCAACTTCATATGGAAAAACAAAAAACCCAGGATAGGCAAAACAAGCCTGTACAATAAAGGAACTTCTGGAGGCATCGCCACCTCTAACTTCAAGCTCTATTATAGAGCTATAGTCCTGTAAACAGCTTGGTATTGGTAGACCAATGGAATCGAGTTGAAGATCCAAATATTAACACACACATCTATGAACACTTGATTTTTTTGACAAAGAAGCTAAAGTTATACAATGGAAAAAGAAAGCGTCTTCAACAAATGGGGCTGGCATAACTGGATGCTGACATGTAGAAGATTGCAAATAGATCCATATCTATCACCATGCACAAAACTTAAGTCAAAATGGATCAAAAAAACCCTCAACATAAATTCAGCCACACTGAATCTCTTAGAAGAGAAAGTGGGAGGTACCCTTGAATGAATTGGTACAGGAGACAGCTTCCTGAACATAACACCAGTAGCACAGACACTGAGATCGATAATTAATAAATTGGAACTCCTGAAACTGAGAGGCTTCTGTAAGGCAAAGGACACAGTCAACAATAAGACAAAATGACAGCCCACAGTATGGAAAAAGATCCTCACCAACCTCACATCTGACAGAGGGCTGATTTACAAAATATAAAATGAGTTCAAGAAACTAGCCACCAAAACACCAAACAATCCAATTAAAAAGTGGGGTACAGAACTAAATAGACAATTCTCAATGGAGGAATATAAAATGGCTGAAAGACACTTGAGAAAGTGCTCAATATCCTTAGCCATCAGGAAAATGCAAATCAAAACAACTCCAAGATACCATCTTTCACTGGCCAGAATGACTAAAATAAAAAACACCAACGGCAGTCTATGCTAGAGAGGACGTGGAGAAAGAGGAGTGGGGTGCTACCAGATTCAGGGAGCATGCAGGTCCTCCCTGCCTGGGCATGTCTACCTCAAGCAGGCAGGCGCAGGCCCGGGGGAGGGGGGGTGTGTCTGGGTGAATGATGGTTTGGGCTGAGGTTGGGTAAGGGCAGAGGCTCACTCACCTTGTTCCTGGTTTGGTCGGTAGATAGGGATGGAAGAGTGGGGTGCTACCAGATTCAGGGAGCAGGGCGCTCCTCTCTGCCTAGGCGTGTCTACCCCAAGCAGGCAGGTGCAGGTGGGGGGTGGTGGTAGGGGTGAGTGATGTTTTGGGCGGGGGTTGGGTAAGGGCAGAGGCTCACTCAATTTGTTCCTGGGTCGGTAGACGGAAAGGCGTCCTTGGAGTTTTTGTAAAGTATAAAAATACTCCCATTGTGAAGGCTAATAACAGTACTCTCAGCTACATTCTGCTCATCTCCCTCACCTTCTGGTTTGTCTGTTCCTTGCTCTTCATTGGTCAGTGTAAGAACAAAACACCTGGATGACCCTAACCCCGCCCCCTAACAAGCGGGTACTCACTCACCCGCCATGCCTTTCGACCTTTGCCCTACTGCGCATATGCAATCTTCCCTTTAAAAGGTCCTGCCCCACACCCCTCTTCCTCTTTCTCTCGACTTCCCTAGGGTTGGCTGACTGCCCATCCCCTCTTTCCCCCCTCTCTGATAAATAAACTCCACGTGGGTTGATTATTCGTTGTTCCTTTCCTTATTAGCAGCTGCAGCTTAAACAAAAGAACAACATTTGGCGCCCTGGACGTGGGAAGGCTCTGCCCTTGGTACCCCCCTCCACGTCCCGCTGGCGGGTACGTGTTGGGCCAAGGACATCCTTATCACGCGAATAAACAACCCACATTCCAGATCACCGGTTTGCTGGATTCTGCATACAACATCGGACCCAATTCGGTAAGGCTACCCCTTTCAGTCAGCGTAAACGTCTCCCTGAACCCGAGGGACTGACCGTTGATCGTCCGGCACCCCTCTGGTGTTCTTGGAGGCGGGGGAGCACCCGGCCACGACCTTCACGGTTACGGTCGACCCCCTTCGCCGACAATCTCTCTTGGCTTACTTCCTAAGGGTGGTCCCATCAGTAGCTACTTGCTCCCTTGGCGGTTAGTCACTGCGCTGCGGGACTGTGGGATTTTCTGTTTTCTTTTTCTTCTTCGGGACAGCTGAGTCCCTGTTCAGACCCAGGGTCTATCGGGCTAAGGCCCCTCGGTACCCCCCCGGGCTGACGAGCATCCGGAGAGGGGCTTTTACCGGTTTTTAACTTTTTCACCCATGGGGAATAAGCCAACTAAGGAAATAAGCCCATCCACACCACTGGGATGTCTTTTAGAAAACTTAAAACCCTTCAACCTAATGCCGTTAATTAAGGCATCTAGACTCACATATCTCAGTACTAAAAAATGGCCTAGGTATTCCTTAGAAAACCAGTCTCACTGGCCCCCAAACGGGACATTAGACCCCGAGGTTTTACGGGACTTATCTAACTTCTGTCAGCAAACCGGAAAATGGAAGGAGTTACCTTATGTACAGGCTTTTTTCTATCTATCTGCTAAACACTCTCTCTCTCCCTCCTCATCCCCAATTCTTCTGGCTATGGAATCTAAGCCTGAATTAAATCTTATAGACTTGGATCCAGCTGATGAACCTCCACTGGTTCGCCTTCACCCTTCAGCTGCGCCTTCTAAAGCTTCTACTAAGATCCTTGAACCTTCCCTCTCTTCTGTTTCAACCGTCCCCGCTCCGGCTTCCTCTGACTCAGCTACTTCTAAACAACCACTCTTGGCTCCTACCTTCACCCCACCTATTACCCGTTCTAGGACCGGATCCAGGGCTACTAAAGCTGATCCGGCCACCATCCTCCCCTTGCGTGAGGTAGCTGGTGTGGACGGCGTGGTTAGAGTTCACGTTCCCTTCCCACTATCAGAGCTCTCTCAGATTCAGCACAGATTAGGATCTTATACTTCTAACCCCACTGCCTTTATAAAGGAATTTCAGTATATTGCACAGTCTTATAGCCTTACTTTTCATGATGTCTTCATGATTTTAAGTAATAACTTACTACATGAGGAGCGCGAGCGAGTTTGGAATTATGCAAGGGCATGTGCAGATGAGATACATCAGACTCAGCCAACTCACCCTACTGGGAATGATGCTGTTCCGGAGAAGGAACCCCACTGGGATTATAACACCCCGGGTGGTATCCTGGCTAGAGACCAATTCGTAACCTGTTTAATGTCTGGTCTCCGTAAGGCTGCCCTAAAGCCCATAAATTATGATAAACTCCTAGATATAGTTCAGGACAAATCAGAAAATCCTTCCCAATTCCTACAGCGTCTTAAACAGGCCTTTTTACAGTATACTAACTTAGACCCTGAGACGCTAGAGGGAAGACAACTTCTCATGACATACTTTTTTGCTCAGAGTTGCCCCGACATTAGGGCTAAACTTAAAAATTTGGAGAAAGGACCCCTAACTCCACAGGATGAGGCCCTAAGAGTGGCGTTTAAGGTGTACCATGGGAGAGATGGCCAGACCCTTAAGAACAGATACCAGATGCTAGCTGAAGCTGTCCGACCGGCCTCAGCATCCGCCCGGGATCCCTTGCCCTCCGGGGCCAGAGTACCGCAGCGTCCATGCTTCAAGTGTGGTCAAAAAGGGCACTGGGCCCGGGGTTGCCCGAACCCCCGCGCACCACGAAAGCCATGTCCTAGATGCCAGGAAGTAGGCCATTGGTCAGTGGACTGTCCCCGTGTCCCAGGTGACAAGAGGACATCAAACACAGGCGGCCTTCCAGTCGATCTCTTAGCTCTGGCTATAGATGAGGACTATGAATGACGGGACCCTGGCTCCCTTGACCCGACCACCATCATCTCTGAAAGGGAGCCCCGGGTGGACATTAAAGTATCAGGGCGGTCTATCTCTTTCCTTTTGGACACCGGTGCCACATACTCAGTCCTAAAGGAGTTTTGGGGACCTACCTCTCCTTCTCGTCTTCCTATTGTCGGGGTAGGAGGACAGCCTTACTTACCTCAGCAGACTCCACCGCTTAGCTGTATTTTTAGGGGGATTCCCCTTACTCATTCGTTTTTGGTTATACCGACTTGTCCGGTACCTTTACTAGGGAGGGACCTCCTAGCTAAAGTGGGAGCGTCTATTTCCTTTGCTCCCCACATTCGCCTAACTCCAGACTCGCCTGCTGCTCCCCTCCTCCTCCTTCTAGCTACTCAACCTACGGGGTCCAATATGTCATTTCCTTTACCAGCCTCTCAGGTAGACCCCAAGGTCTGGGACACCCAGAACCCTTCTGTGGCTAGACACCATCCCCCCATTGTCATTCAGTTACAGGATCCCTCTAAGTACGTTGCTCAAGTTCAGTACCCACTCCCACTCCAAAGCCTTAAGGGACTTAAACCTATTATCTCTGACCTCCTAAGGAAAAAGCTACTTCGTCCTACCTCCTCCCCCTTTAACACCCCTATACTGGCAGTAAAAAAACCTAATGGGACTTTTCGTCTGGTTCAGGACCTCCGGCTAATTAACTCTGCGGTCGTGCCCCTGCATCCTGTGGTTCCTAACCCTTATACACTCCTCTCTACTATCCCCCCGGGGACATCTCACTTCTCAGTTTTAGACCTTAAGGATGCCTTTTTCTCTATACCCCTCCACACCCGGTCTCAAAATATCTTTGCTTTCACCTGGACTGATCCAGATACTCATGTCTCCACTCAGCTCACCTGGACTGTCCTACCTCAGGGTTTCCGGGACAGCCCACACCTTTTTGGTCAGGCCCTGGCTTCTGACCTGCTCTCTCTGTCTTTCCCTAAATCCAAGTTCATACAGTATGTAGATGATATTTTACTTTGTAGCCCCTCCTTGGAAGTTAGCCGGACTGACACTTCCACCCTCCTAAATTTCCTGTCTAGCAGGGGTTACAGAGTCTCACCTTCTAAGGTTCAATTGTCTACCACTCAGGTTACCTATTTGGGACTAACCATTACCCCAACCCACAAAGCTATTACTGTAGACAGAAAAAACTTAATCGGGTCTCTTGCAGTTCCTTCTACTAAAGAGGAGATTTTATCATTTCTGGGAATAGCTGGCTTCTTACGTACCTGGATCCCCTCTTACTCCCTCCTTGCCCGCCCCCTTTATGAGGCAGCTCTCGGACCTCCCCATGAACCCCTCCTTAACCCTGTTACTAAGCCCTTTCAGAGACTTAAACAGGCTCTCCTAAAAGCCCCTGCTCTTCACCTACCAGATTTAACTCGTCCTTTCTCCCTCTATGTAACAGAAAAAGAAGGATTTGCCCTTGGAGTTCTAGGTCACCAGCTAGGACCTTCCTTTGCACCTGTAGCTTATCTGTCGAAGAAGCTAGACCTAACCACCCAAGGATGGGCATCCTGCATACGTGCTTTAGCAGCTGCTGAGCTTCTTATCCGTGAGTCAAAGAAACTAACCTTTGGGTCACCCATCACTGTCTTCTCTCATCACAACCTGTCCCTTCTCCTAACCTACAGAGGCTTACAAACTCTACCTCCTTCCCGAGTTCTTTCCCTCCAGGTGGCATTAATAGAAGATGCCACACTTACTTTCCAATCTTGCCCACCCCTTAATATCTCAAATCTTCTACCTCAACCTAATGCTAACTATTCTCCAACTCATTCCTGCATTGAAACCTTAGAGGAACTATTGCCCCACCCTTCACACATACAGGAAGGCACACTACCTCAGGCCACCTATACCTGGTACACAGATGGCAGCTCCTTTTTACATGAGGGGACCCGTAAAGCGGGCTATGGCATAGTGTCAGACACCAGGGTGGTAGAAGCACGGGCACTTCCTGCCCACACTACTAACCAACAGGCTGAATTAATAGCCCTCACCCGTGCCTTTCAATTGGCACAGGGACATTCTCTAAATGTTTACACAGACTCTAAATATGCTTTTCATATCCTCCTGTCCCACGCAGCTATTTGGAAGGAACGTGGGCTACTTACTACAAGAGGAGGATCCATAACTAACTCAGATTATATTATGGCTATGCTAAGGGCCTCTCACCTCCCCAAAGCTATAGGAATTATTCACTGTCGGTCACACCAGACTGACAGCTCCGTTATCTCTAGGGGCAATAATCGGGCTGATAGAGCAGCTAGGGCTGCAGCCCTCCGAGGCCCAGATCTACCTCACCCACCACAGGGAGTTCATACACTACAACCCACATCCTCACAGCCACCTCCTGACATGAGACAAATTCTGTCCTACTTACACCAGCTTTTCCACCCTAACAGTAAGGCTCTTTCTCTGTTTGTCAAGGCTCACCTCAAACCTACTTCTGAGGACTTAAATTTCTTAAAAACTATCACTGCCTCCTGTAAAACCTGTCAGATGTCAAACCCTAATTCCAAGTATCGTAACTCCCCTTTTCCCACCCACCAGGCTAGGGGCTCTCTCCCAGGGACTGACTGGCAACTTGACTTCACCCACATGCCCACAGTCAGGCGAGTTAAATACCTCCTGGTACTAGTGGATACTTTCTCAGGATGGGTAGAAGCGTTTCCTACTACTAACAAGAAAGCTCAGACTGTCTCTAACATCCTTCTCAGGGAAATTATCCCCCGGTTTGGGATTCCAGCCTCTCTTCAGTCAGACAATGGTCCTGAGTTTACCTCTCAGATCTCTCAAACCCTGTCTAAAGCTCTCAATATTCCTTGGCATTTTCATATTCCATACCACCCCCAGTCCTCAGGGAAGGTGGAGAGAACTAACCGTTCTTTAAAGACTGTTCTGGTTAAAATGTCACAGGAACTTCACCTTGACTGGGTAAAGCTTCTGCCTCTGGCCCTTTTCAGGCTTAGGGCTCTCCCTAAACAACCACTTTTCATCTCACCCTTTGAACTCATGTACGGGCGGCCGGCTCTAACACCTGGCCTCTCACCTAAACCCTCGCCTCTCCCTGACCGCTTGCTCACACCTTTACTTCATCATCTCCGTTCCCTCCTTTGGGAATTTGCTGACCACTCTCTACCTCGGCCATGTGCCACCCCCTGTACCTCTCCAATTAACATAGGGGATCAAGTACTTCTTTCTCCTCCAGGCCAGAGCCCCTCCCCTCTGTCTCCTAAGTGGAAGGGCCCTTTCAAAGTAATTCTTGTCACTCCAACAGCAGCTAAGCTTGAGGGCCTTCCCCACTGGATTCACTTATCCCACCTCAAGCCCTTTACTTCTCCACCTGAGACTCACCCTTCATACACAGTTTCTACAACAGGACCCTGTTCCCTTAGGTTTCAGAGGACACTGAAATCATCCACTTTACCTCCTATTTCAGAAGAATAAGGCTCAATTTTTACAAGGCTGTTTTAAACTTTCCTGCTTCTAATTACACTCTGCTCATTAATTTCCAAAGTATCTCACAATAATTTACTTAGCTGTTGTTACAGGAATGCCAGCCTAAAAACCATGGATCTAAAGATACAAGGATCACCAAGTGTTTGTGCCTTCTGGTTAAAGGTAACCAGAAAGATTTCATACCACCTAGATATAATTTAATATGTCTAATCTTTATTTTCCCAAACTTTAAGGACTCTTATAAGTTCCAGGGAGCCGAATCAGATCCAAACAGGTCAGATTCACTCCAGGTAATATCCAACCCTTCCCCAGTCTCAATTTCCCTTCCCTCATCTTGGGACTCCTCGGGAACCCCTCCCTCATCTTACAATCTTCCCGTCAAATGACAGGACCTAAGAAAAAAATTTTTTTCTAAACTTAACCTTGTCCTCTATTCTACAAACATCTTGCCAGGACTAAAAGGCACCAGAGTGGCCCGGACTACAATGAAACAACAATCAACTCCAGGACGTGGCAGCACCCCCAACCCCCCAAAGACGATCAACGCCCCAGGCCAGCAGGAAGCAGCCTTAAGACATCTTCGCCCCTACTTCCCTAACCTGCCACGCCCAATTCTCTAACTTTTATAATAAACAACAGCCGGGATTGTAAGAACAAAACACCTGGATGACCCTAACCCCGCCCCCTAACAAGCGGGTACTCACTCACCCGCCATGCCTTTCGACCTTTGCCCTACTGCGCATATGCAATCTTCCCTTTAAAAGGTCCTGCCCCACACCCCTCTTCCTCTTTCTCTCGACTTCCCTAGGGTTGGCTGACTGCCCATCCCCTCTTTCCCCCCTCTCTGATAAATAAACTCCACGTGGGTTGATTATTCGTTGTTCCTTTCCTTATTAGCAGCTGCAGCTTAAACAAAAGAACAACAGTCAGCCCAACACAGCCACCTGCATTCTGCAACAGATCACTTTTGGTGTTGTGTTCACAGTGGCTGTGTCTACTGTTTTGACCAAAACCATTACTGTGGTCCTGGCCTTCAAGATCATTGCTCCAGGAAGAAGGATGAGGGCATTGCTTAAATCTGGGGCACCCAAATTCATCATTCCAATCTGTACATTTATACAAATTATCCTCTGTGGAATCTGGCTAGGAACATCTCCTCCATTTGTGGACACAGATGTACACTCTAAACATGGTCAAATCATCATTGTGTGCAATAAGGGTTCAATCACAGCCTTCTACTGTGTCTTGGGTTACCTAGGAGCCCTGTCCATATGGAGCTTCACAGTAGCATTTTTGGCCAGGAACCTGCCAGATACCTTCAATGAAGCCAAATATCTGACATTCAGCATGTTGGTGTTCTGCAGTGTCTGGGTCACCTTCCTCCCAGTCTACCACAGTGCTAAGGGGGAGGTCATGGTGGCTGTGGAAGTCTTCTCCATCTTAGCCTCTGGCAAAGGACTCCTAGGATGTATCTTTGTGCCCATGTGCTACATTATTCTCATGAGACCTGATAAGAACTCATTAAAAGCCATGAGAAATTGATTTCAGTAATAAAAAGCAATCTTTCAGATAATTCATGTTACATTTTTATGGTTTTGAGCAGTGTCAATAGAAGTTCTCAGATTAAACTGCTGCAATTCATTAAACATGCCTCAAGTCTGACTTACTGTTTTTGTATACTGTGTTTGTGGAACATTGGAATGTTGTATGTTCAGGACCAAATTTTCTTGGGCTGCCTTAGTCTTCTAATCAAACAGCTATAACTTATTCCTGTATTTGACTTCCATATCAATATTTTGGAAAGTACAAAATGATCTTAACTTTCAGCAAACTGTAAATTGGGTTCTTAATTGGTATAATTAATAAAAATCTGGAGTCAGATATAAAAGAAAATGCTTAGATATCAGAGAGAAGGAACAAGCCACAGCCATACCTTACCTCCAAGCATCCAAGTAGACAAGAGAACATGAGGTATTGTTTCTGCCCACTCATGTCCTCTCTCTGCCCAGCTATCTCCTTCCTGTCTGTTTGTACAGAACATTCCTCCAGACCTCTATGGTTGGCTAGTAGCAAGCTCCATTCTGTTACCTTCTTTTTTATGATTCCAGTATGTGTATTAACAATGGACACACAATTGGATAGATTACAGTTGTCATAATTTTGATTGAAAGGTAACAAGATGTTCTCCTGGTGGGTGAAGTATAAGTAATGCCAGAATTTTGAACAATTTGAAATGTGTACAGCCCTACATAAGGGTAATAAATTGCGGTGGCATCAAACATACCTATTAAAATGAAATGAGTGTTTTTTCCTTTTTTATTCTGACTCTACTACAGAATTTTAAAATTTAAATTAGAAACAAGATTGCATTACATGTCAATGCCAGTTCCCACTCCCTCCCCTCCTATTCTGCCCCTCACTGACACCCTACCTATCCCATAGCCTTTCTGCTTCCCAGTGAAAGTGAGGCCTTCCACGGGGATCTTCAGAGTCTATCATATCTATTGGGATAGGGCCTATGAACTCCCCCATGTGTCTAGGCTGAGGGAGTATCCCTCTATGTGGAATGGGCTCTCAATGTCCATTTCTACTCCATAGAATTCTGAGGCCTCCAAACTGACACCCACATTCATGGGGTCTGGATCAGTCCTATGCTGGTTTCCCAGCTGTCAGTCTGGGGACCATGAGCTCCCCCATGTTCAGGTCAGCTGTTTCTGTGGGTTTCACCAAGCTTGTCTTGACCCCTTTGCTCAGCACTCCTCCCCTTCTGCAACTGGATTCTAGTTCAGTTCAGTGTTTAGCTATGAGTGTCAGCTTCTACTTCCATCATGTGCTGGATAAAGGCTATAGGATGGCATATAATTTAGTCATCAATCTCATTATCAGGGGAGGGGATTTAAGGTAGCCTCTGCACTGTTGCTTAGATTGTTAGTTGGTGTCATCTTTGTAGATCTCTGGACATTTCCCAAGTGCCTGATTTCTCTTTAAACCTATAATGACTCCTTCCCAATTTGCTCAGGAGATGTTGTCCCTTTCCCCATCTTTGGGGGATCATGTAAGTGTCACTTAGGGTCCTCCTTGTTTCCTAGCTTCTCTGGTGGTGTGGATTGTAGGCTGGTAATCCTTTGCTCTATGTCTAAAATCCATATATGAGTGAGTATATACCATGTTTATATTTTGTGACGGGGTTACCTCACTCAGGATGGTTTCTTCTAGTTCCATCCATTTGCCTGCGAATTTCAAGATTCTATTGTTTTTTTCCCCGGTGAGTAGCACACCATTGTGTAAATGTACCACATTTTCTCTATCCATTCTTCAGCTGAGGGGCATTTAGGTTGCTTCTAGTTTCTGGCTATTACAAATAATGCTTCGATGAACATTGTGGAACAGATGTCCTTGTATGAATGAGCTTCTTTTGGGTATATGCCTAAGAGTGTAATTGCTGGATCTTGTGATAGATTTATTCCCAATTTCCTGAGGAACTGCCATACTGATTTCCAAAGTCACTGTACCAGTTGGCACTTCCACTAGCCACTGGCCAACAATTTCATAATTAATATATGTCTCTGTGTTTTTATTTTGGGGCTCAAGGACAGTAGGACCTTCCAGGCCAAGGATCTCTCCTTAAATTTAAACACAAATATCCAGTTCTTTCATTTATTTATTTATTTATTTATTTATTTATTTATTTTTATTGTTTTTTGTTAAGTTACTTGATTTTTAGAATAATTTTTTTGACTCTGATGTCCTGGGATCAACATTCTTTCTTTTCTCAAACCAGAATTCATATGTTTTGTGATGTTTTAATCTTTTTTCCTTTATGATTTAAATTAGAAACAAGCTTGATTTACATGGCAATCCCAGTTCCCTCTCCCTCCATTTCCCCCTGCCCCCCACCAACCTCCTATCCTGTCCCCCTTTTGCTCCCCAGGGAGGGTGAGGCCTTCCATGGGAGATTTTCAAAGTCTGTTGTAGGGGAAGCTGTAGCCACGCCTTCTTAGGGGCTGGCTACAGGAGTACCTAAGGGCTTGTGAGGGCGTGGTCAGAGTGAGTAGGGGGACTGTGTTTTGGTTTCCGTCTCTCTTTACTTCTTGCTGTACAGACTACCACCGGCTGGCTGGTTCGCTCTGTAAGTAACCGTATTGGTAATTTCCTACTATAGTCTGTCATAAAATTTAGAGCAGGGCCTAGGTCCTCGCCTGTGTGTCTAAGCTGAGAGAGTATCCCTTTATGTGGAACAGGCTCCCAAATTTCATTCATATACCAGGGATAAATTCTAACCATTTGCCAGTGGCCCCATAGATTGCGGAAGCCTCCTAACTGAGGCTCACGTTCAGGGGTTCTAGGTAGGTCCTATGCTGGTTTCCCATCTATCAGTCTGGGGTCCATGAGCTCCCACTTGTTCAGGTCAGCTGTTTCTGTGGGCTTCTCTAGACTGGTCTTGACCCCTTTGCTCATCACTCCTCCCTCTCTGCAACTCCATGAAGAAAACTCAAGCTAGGAAGGAATGGGCTCATTTGACTTCCATATCACAATTCCTCAACCAGGGTATCAGGATAGGAACTCAAACAGAATAGGAGGCTGGAGGCAGGATCTGAGACAGAAGTCGTGGAGGGTTGCTGCTTACTGGCTTGCTCTCCATCACTTTCACTTTCTTGATCTTCTTTCTTATAAAACCAATGTCCTAGGGCCCAGGGTTGGCAACAGGCAGTATCAGGTGGGCACTCCCTATCAATCTCTAATGAAGAAAATGCCTTACAGGTCTGCCTACAACCCAATCTCATGGTGGCATGTCTGTATTTGAAGTTTCCTCCTCTCAGATGACTATTGCTTGTATCAAGTTGGCTTTAAATTATTAGGTACAGTATCTACTTAGCAAAATTCAGTAATGAATCCAACCAATAAGCCTCATGACCTGCCTAGTCAGAGTGCTTTGACTAGTTACACAGTCCCAGGCATATACTATCTATTGTAGGATGGGCTTCCTATTCAATTGAAGAGTCGTCAGTTATGCTCTTTGGAGTTGTGACACTATAATGCATTTTTTGTTTTGTTTCTCAGGCAAGGGGAATCTACACCTGTGAGGTATTTGCAGATACTAATGGGCATTATGGTGAATACCAAGTTAGCTCCACTGGATGCTTAGATCTGAGATGACCCTCCTTATCTTGGACACTATGGGGCACTGTTTTCTAAATTTGTAGAGAAACCCTTCCAGATTAGGGCCTTTTCTGCCCAACTAACTTGGAATCCTGAGGCACAATCCAATTGCATCATGTCAAATGGCCTTGTGCCATAAGCTTATGACACAAGTTTTACAAATACACTTCCCCATTTGGGTTTGTCCCTGTGGCTCTTCTCTTCTTAGACATATTTTTTCCTAGCATGTTCTTTTCCCTTGGACAGAAAACCTCAGATTCACAGCCTTAGGGTAGAAAATATTAAAGATTTCTCCAGGGGACTGTCAGAAGCAAATGTGGAATGATTAGGTAGTGTTGCCTGCAACACTTATAAAGCACGGGCAGGCTCACAATTCACCTGCTGAAAGGGCGAACTTGGCATTACTGCAGATTTCCTTTATACTGAAAGAAACACCAACAATGTCCATGTTGATTTATTTCCTCTTGACCCTGAAGCTTCCTGTGCTGTTGTGCAAGTTGGTTTTCCCAGGATGTCGTATGTCTTGGACAGACTATGTATGCCAGGATGGAGACATGGTGATCAGTGCATTCTTACCCCTTTATACCTTTCAAACCTCCCAGCACAGAAAAGGGCCAGAGGCCACAAGAATTCATCCAAGGTAAGTGTCTCCTGCCTGCTCTTCCTAGCCCCTTTCTCCAGGATTTCTCTCTTAATCTATTTCACATTTTTCTTCTAAGCAGCATCTCCTTCCAATGTAGTAAGAGTTTTTCATTTTCATCTTCTTTCCTATTGCATTTTATGTTTTATGGGTGGATTCTGAGCACAAAACCACTCTCCAGATATTTCCCACACATCTGTCCCTCTTTCTGCTGTCATGCAGAGGAGTGAATGATGTAACATAGAAACATAGCTTGCGGTCTGTGCACAATTCAGTAGTAAAAATTGATAACATACTTTCCTTCTACAAAATGTGAATGAATAATGCTTCTATGCATTCCCTAATATCTATAAAGACTAGGTGCCACTGTGTGTGTGTTCTACATTCCTGAGGAGACAACGGATTGCATTTAGTTTTTTGAAACTCTTTGCAGATAAGTGTTTCCTGCCAGAGTCCCCCTGAAACTTGCTTACAAATTCCAGGTCAGGAAGTATAATCAGACCCCCGTGATGTTAATAGCGATGGAAGTGCACAGACATCCTTTTGCCAATTAACAATGTCACCAATTCAATCAAAAAACTGTGTAATAAAGGGCTGAAACAGTTTTGCCCAGGGACTTGTGCTCCTGTGAGCAGAGGTATCAATTGGAGAGAAGCTTACAACCCTGTCACTTGCTGATGTGACAGGTGTTGCCTGTGGATGCTCTGTACACTCAGGAAGAGAGGTGGCAGGAAGGAATTGCAACTGTCCCTGCTTAGATGCTGTCTCATCTTTCCACAGTCCTAATTGTTGGCTGATACTAATGCAGTCCTTTCAACTTTCTCATTTTAGACTCCTCACTTTCCATAACTATGCCAGTCACATATGCATTGCTCTTGTCCCTGTTTTATCCACTTTGCTAACTCTCATCCCTCTCTGCTCATTACTAATCCTTAGGTGTGGCAGATGTGGCTCACTGGATGTTTTAGAGTGATTTGGGGATTTTATGAACTGAATCACTTTTATCTAAATATAGCTCTCATTAGTGCATTGTTGACTGCATGATTTGCTAAAAAACTAGCTTTACTGTCTGGAAGGCAAACATCAAACCTGCTTATTCTGCAGGTGATATATAATAAACCCAGGCATAATCAGTACTTTGTTTAATTTTGTTCATGGACCAATCATAATTTTATATTTGCTGAGAGTGTAAAGTGTTGCACTGTGTGAATAATTATTGTGATAATAAAAAGCATAAATTCCTTAACTTAAGTAGTAAACTTTTTAGCAAAATCTCTAATTTCAATTTGAATCAGTAATGTCTTTTCTCACCCTGTGACATGTCCTTACCAAGAGCTTTACTAACTGTGCTGGGCACTGTGCCTTTATGTTGTGCATATAAAATTTTTTCTGATTTGAAGTGAGCCCATGCCTTAATGCAGAATATGCCTTCAATATTTTATGGATGTCCCAAATTTCTATATGTGTATATACTATATTAATAATATCTTCTTGATTTCAATGGTTGTAAAATGACTGTGTGCTTGTCATTTGTTTTGAATAATTTTGAATGTGGTGTGTTGAAGTGGGAAAGAGCATATGTTGTTATAGTCATTACTGGACTAGTAAGTGGTGGTTGTAGATTCTCCTCTAAGATCCATGCCTTTTCAGTTGGCTCAGTTTCCATGCCATTCCTGTGTAACTTCTTGTTAAGCATGCATTAAGTTCAATTAAATATGTATCTGCAATTTATGTAACCAACCCAATCTACCATTTACAAGATATGTGTTTTTAATCCATTAATTCTTCATAAACTACATAGAAATTGTTGTATTTATTTTCCATCAAATATTTGAATATACATTAGGCTTTCTATAAAATCATTTATTTATTCATTTAATGAATCACATTTTATCACTTTACTGACACTTTATTATGAGTGTGTCCAATGTGTGTGCCTGTCTGTATTTGTCTGCTATTATCAGTGTGGACATGTGCATGCCTAACTCATGAGGAAAGCATTATATGTTTCCTTGAGGTCATTCTTCTTCCAGACATTGTTTCTTGCTTACTGCTGTGTATGCCAGGCTTGCTGGCCAATGAGGCTCTCCTGTATCCACCTCACATGTGTCTATAGAAAAGCTGCATTACACAAGCCAGCCACAATATCCAAGATTTTCTTGTTTTCCATTCAGTACTGTTTCAAATGTTGCTGACTGAAATCAAAGGGAGAAATATAAATTGGCCTCTGGGACAGCCTTCAAGTTGGCAATTTTAAACCTAATAACAAAAGATTGCCTCCCACAATAAATTTCTGCATTATTTTTGTCTGAACAATGTGTATTTTAATGTTCTTTACTAAGGGCTTGATTTGTTTTTAAAAGCACCTCATGTTTTGAGAGAGAGAGAGAGAGAGAAAGAGAGAGAGAAGGTATACATGCGAGGGTTGTTTCTGAATGCAGTTTTCTCTTGCAAATATATGTATGGATGTGCTCATTATTGTGTGTGAATAGGAGTGTTTGTATGAATATTAGTGTGTGCACATACATGTGTGTTTCTCTATGTGTTTGAGAATGCACATGTGTGTTTCTCTGTCCATGCATATGAATGTGTGATTTGTGTGGTTGTGTGTAGATGTGATGTGTGTGGTTGAAAGAGTGTATCTCTGCAGTTCCATAAATTTTCCAGAGAATAATGGGTGTTGTTCTTCACTTCCCACCTTTTGATACAGAGCCACCATGTAACTCATTGCTGTGCACACCAGACTGGCAGGCTAGGGTCTTCTGGAATTCTCCTATTTCTGTGTCTCATCTTTACACAAGGCCTTTGGGATAGAAAACACTTGCTACCATGTCCTGGTAACACACATTCAGGTCCTCACTCTGTGTGTGTGTGTGTGTGTGTGTGTGTGTGTGTGTGTGTGTGTGTGTGTGTGTGTGTGTCTGTCTGTCTGTCTGTCTGTCTGTCTGTCTGTCTGTCTGTGCATCATGTACCCTGTCAGTAACACCCCCAGCTCTTATCCACAGTCTGGCAGCTTGACTTGGTCCAGATTTACTTTGTTTTCAGTTGTTTTCTAACCCAGGTTGTATAGTTCCAGGATCATATTCCTCCAGTCATTCACATTCAAGACTTTGGTGCTGAGGATGTCCCCTTATTTAAGACAATTTTCACCACTTTCCTCCTTCTATTTCTCTTTGGGAATTATTGCAATGACATTTGAACACTCATATAATTTCCTTATTAATGTAACATATGTGTCTGGATGTTTACTAGTTTATACATAGCATGACTTTTGAAATTCATTTTTGAACTTAAAGAAGATTGTTCTTTGTACTTAACGAATTGGGTTTCAAATGCATTTGTTTTCACAATGATCTAACCAACCAAAGTCTCTGTGACTGAGCAAAAGGGATCTCTCTGATGGTAACAATCTGAATTCTCTATTATGCAGAAGTTGCTCTTTGAAGATGACACATTTAGTTTACTCAATTATAATACTCTGAATTTAAGGTTTTGCTGTGTTCTGTGTGTGGATTCCCCTCCAAAGGCCACCTTTGCAACGCTTACTATCCAAGCTTTGGTTCTAGATGTTGGTGGAAATAATTAAGTGTTAGTGAACCATTGTAGTGCATGTAGGGCACATGCAGGAAGGGGAGTGTGGAAACCCTTAGCTTTTTCTCTTTTCTCTTTCAAATTCCTATCATAAAGTTAAAAATCATGCTGGTATTTGAATCTCCATGACATCCTAGACTGCAACATGTCCAATAGAAACTGTGATAGCAAACCATAGACAAGTCTGAAAATGTGTGGGCAGGAGAAACATTTTTCTTTTTTCAAGCTAATTATGTATTTCATAATAAATGTCAAAGTTCATTAATATGGGCACAAGCTTGGTGTTTAACAGTAGAGTAGTAAGGTCACTGTTATACATGGTTCTTTTGTAAACCTGTGCTGTTTGAGGACTTGAGACTATGGTCATTTCTCTTAGCAATACTGAGCTCAGTCATTTTAAATACATATTATTAAGACATTTATTTTACATATGAGTCTGTAGTAATTGTTTTTAACTTCTTCATTTTGATTTCCTTAAAATAATTTGCAGTTTGTTTTCCACTACCTCTTCAGAGAGATGCGTTAGATCTTGGGGGAAGGAGATGGTTGTCATTTGCTGGAGAACAGAGATTCACCTTACTTTGGTTGTCAGTCTTGTCAGGTTGGACAGAATCCTATGGATGGCCCTATATCCACTCAGCTATGGGCAGCACTAAATAGACTTAGTTTTTTAAACAGGATGTCTTGAAGTTTTGAGGGGTATGTGGTAGGGTGTCTGGTAAGAGGTGGAATGTCTCACAGATGCATTGTACATTAAATGCTTTTGTGAATTCTCAAGTTATTAAAAAGGATTTTTTTTACCTGGGATATGCCTTTCAGAGTATCTCACAAGTATCTTTCGCATATGTCAATTTTTCATAATTTGTGAAGCAAAAATTTCTGAAGTCAGCAATAATACTATCTGATCTTATGTTTTTTTAAATTGTAGTATATTCAATCTCCTTATTGCCTCATGAAGATATGTACAGTCCAGTATGTCATTTGCTTTGAACACATTTGCTTGTTGGTTTGATGTTCACTTGGAACATTTGGAAAGAAGGAAAATCATTTGACAAAATGTCACCTCTAGTTTATCCTGTAAGCAACACTGCTACCCACTTTCTTATTGATGATTGATGAGGAATGGCCGAAGATGCCATGTGTAGTGCTGATCTTGGATTGGTGGTCTACATGAAATCAGAAGCAGGCTGAGCAAGGCAAGAAGAACAAGCCAATTGAGTTGATTGTCCTCATGTTTTCTCTTTTATGTCCTCCCTCAACTTTTTTGAAGTAGGGTGTGACCTGTGAATTGTAAGCTGAAGGGTATCTTTCATTTGAAAATTCATTTTCATAATTGTGCTCATTACAGTATAGAAAAGTAACTAAGAGAGCATCCTCACCCACTTATCTATACACTCTCCTCTCACCATACCCACAAATCTGACTTTTCTCCTTCCAATACTCAGTCCTATGTCCATTTTACTTTCACACATATTTTCACACATAGATACCATTATACACAGAGTGGATGCAATATGATCCACTTTTTTGATCAGTGTCATATTGCCTTTCTGAGGACTCTCTGGTCATCTCTTTTGCTGTTGGACTAATTAGATTGAACTTTCATCATGATCCAGATCAACAATTTTTATTAACTAACTCTCTAATTTTTTCTCGACATAACCAGGTTATTTTTGAATAATTAGAACTTTTTCTCTTGTTTTAAAATTTATTTTATTTGGTAAGTAATATAATTTGCTGGTATGTATGTTTGTCCACCACATATATATAGTGTATGAAGAGGATGAAAAATTTTGTTAGAGTCCTTGTAACCAAAGTTACAGTCATGACCCACCATAAATGTGCTAAATATATGATGCATGTCCTAAGAAAGAACAGCTAGCACTCTTAACTGCTGAGAAATCTCTGTAGCTCATATATGATCTTTTTTTTCTATAGGATTACAAATGTTTTATCCTACTTTAAGGGAGTTTTAGCTTGAAATTTTGTGAACCACAGGGTAGAAAGTAATGCATAATTGTTATAGAAATGTACATAAATATTAATTTCACTTACATTATTATTCTTTGAAATAATGGACCTCAAGATTGCTGTGTATCACCACAGTCATTGACAGATTTGAAAAGGTTAGAGTTACTTGGAAGACCATACTCAGACTTCTGATTCTGTAGAGTCTGGTTAGTGACATCACAGGGCCCTAACTCTTCCTTCTATCATTTCACAAATGTGAGACACTTTACATTCATTTCAAATCCCCTCCAGATTTCCTTAGCAAATGCATGATTATAGACTGCACTTGAAAAATTAAAGTTTGTAAAAATCAAAGAATCTAACCTAACTAAATAATGGTGTACTGGAAGTCACCCCATACTTTCTTGGCACTTATTAATTATACATAGTAATAGGATTCATAATGGTAGTTGATAAAATACACTTAGGATAGTTTGATCATCTTCAGTTCCAAAAGTGATTTACAAGATCATGGCACCTTGATCTTGGTTACACTGAGGAAAATTTATATCCTTCTATTGTGAATATTAACTGCTAATAAATCCTAAAAAATTTGTATTTTGTAAATTTATATTAATTTTTAAATTTGGTTACAGAAAATTTGTAAGACATATTCAAATGAAATGTCATGAAAACATACATAAAAACATTATAGTATAAGAACATCTTGTATTTGCACATATAAACATATTTAATCAAAAGAGGAAGGAAGGGTATACAGGGAAGTGTGGAGGAAAAGGACAAGGGTATATTGTATAATTATATTGTAATTAAAAATTAATGTAACAAAAAATAATGGAACAATGAAAAGTTTTCAATACCTGATACTATATCAAAAGTTAATAATGACATTCAAGTTTAATAAACATGGACATAGAGATCTTGAACATTAAGACTAGAAAGCAACAAAGTGAAATTATGTAAAAAGAATAGAATGAGAACTACAAATTGATATATGGGACAAGATATCTAGGTCATTCAAGGTGAGAAAAAAAATTGCACAACCAAATAGTATCTGAATAGTATGCAGTGCTGTGGGATAATCTTTTTCTACACTATGAAAATGTCATTCTAATTGGTTTAATAAAGTACTGAATGACTAATAGCTAGGGTGGATTTTCAGGAACAGAGAGGATGCTGAGAAGAAGGGCCAAGTCAAGAGGAGATGCAGAGGAAACATGACATGAAGAAGAGGGAACACACCTCGAGTCACATGGCTGCCCATAAATTAATAGAAAAGGCTTAATGTAAATATGAGTCAGTTAGAAACAAGTTTAAGCTATAGGCCAAGGTTTTTGATCAATATAAGACTCCATGTCGTTTTTTTGTGAGAGATGACACAAGGTTAATCCAACTACATCCAACAAGATGGCATGTATTACCACATAAAACCTGAGAAAGTTTTTAAAAAGTTTTTGAACACACAAAAATGGACACAATGGTGACTTCCTAGTCCTGCAGTCTTTCATGTGGGCTACCATATAGAGATGTATCTACCAGATGCTGCTTGTGGTCTTGAGATACCACCACCATGAGCTAAGCTGCAAGGTGGGTGGTTTAAGTTTTGCTCTTGCAAATAACAATTGACAGATATGTAGTAAAGCAGATCCAGACAGGAAAAAACTTCTCAACAGGTAGTCTGTGTTTTAAACATGATATTAGGCTTTAAAAAGAGAAAATGAATAGAGGCTGACCTAGAAAACTAATGTACAAATAGTAAAATTAAATATTCAAAGAAAAATAATATAAAAGAATAGCCACGTAGAATTGGAATATACAGAGGGAGTCTGGGTCCTGTATATATATATAAAATATACTGATTTTAAATGCTTTCATTGCTGATGAGCAAACACCATCTCCTGAGAGACATTGGATTACACAAACTACGTGTGTGTGTGTGTGTGTGTGTGTGTGTGTGTGTGTGTGTGTGTGTGTGTTTAAAGTGTCATAACTTCAGAATGGAAGTCAAAATACATAACACTGGTGAAGAATTTATGCTTTTGTTTCTATAAAAAATGAAAGGCTGTGGGTTCATTCAAGGTTAATAGAGATCAGATTTGATTGGGGGAAGAAACCCTGAAAATCTTGGCTACAGATATAATGAAATTAATGTAAAAATACTAAATATAGGCGACATATATTTTACCTGTTCAAACATAAAAACATCATCTTTGGCTGGCTTGGTACAAGCACAGTCCATATTTGTGTTCATGAATATATTTATGTTGCCTTTGAAAGTTTATATGTTCTCAGAGCAAGAGGACCAGACTCCATTGAGAACAGGTGGCCTTGATGAGCAAGGCTCTCACAGTGCCTCTGGTGCAGCTTCTTCAGAGTTCTCACCCAGAACAAGTAAGAAGTGCTCTAGCTGAGATGGTCAAGCCTCACAGACTACTCTAATATAGCTGAAACTTTACATAAGCCTTGCATTATCTCATCACACTGAGACTGGGCAACAACTAGCTCCCCCAGGACTTGACCATTATCTTAATTTTTTCATGATCCTTTAAGGTTGTTAACACGACAAAAATAGGAAGCTGTATAAACAACACGATGCCCACATTCCCAAGAAATGGCATGGGTGGGTTTTTTATCATTCAGTGGGGTATGCATTTTGGTCTTTGTTTAGATGAGTTGGTTATAATTTTTATTGCCCATTGTCAGGGCAGATGCTAAACAAAGGAAAATAGATTCCAAGATTTTGTTCTGGAAAGAAAAAGGGGTGATATAGAAATGATAGTATAAAAAGGTAGATTATCACATCTACTTTCAAACTCATGAAGCAACTACAAGTCTTATATTGGTAAGAATTTTTGTATATTTATACAATTTTGTTATAATATGTCTTTACTCTTATTTAAAGCATTTTTGGATATTGATAAAAATTTAAGATTATTTTTGTTAGAATACACTGTACATATACTTTTACTCTTATTTAAGGTATTGTAGCTATACAGCTCATTTAGCAATGTATATACATATCTACTCCTATGAAGTTATTTAAGATAATAAATAAAACAGGTTAGTAGTTAGTGAGATATATTTTCAAGTCAATCAGAGACATATTTTAAGTAGATAGATAGTCTTCAAACACTCCAGAGATCTGCTTTATATGGTATTTAAGATCTTTTAATAACATAAGACCTTTCATGACAGTGTGACACTTCTGCACTTGGTGGATCCAATCTAAACTTCATAAAAGCATGATGGGTGTGGATCCAATCCAAACTTCATAAAAGCATGATGGGTGTGGTGGTATTTTGTTATCTACTTCATAAAAGTGTGGTTGCTGTGGGTATATTTTCTTTGTACTCTAACTAATAAAGTTTGCCTGAATATAAGAGGGTGAACCTAACCACTAGTTAACCATAGAGGTCTGGAGATCTGTACAGACAGACAGGAAGCGAGATGGCTGAGTAGAGAGAGGAATACAAGGAAGGAGAGAAGAGCAGCTCCACCTGTTTTTGGTCTGGAGGTTTTATAAGGGCAAAACTTTCATGGCTGGCTGCTCTGCTCCTCTACATTTTCATCCTTCACCCCTAATATCTGACTCCAGGTTTTCAATACTAAGACCAATTAGAACTCATGCTACCAATGGGCATTGAAGAACCTCCATATGGAGTTTGCTTTCTTTGTAGCAAAAGATAGCAATTTGGGCAAGAAACTGACCTTGCATGAATTGCTGATAGAATGGTCTCCAAAGTGAACAAGTGCCTGCTGAACTTTGCCAATACAGGGTAGGTCAGGCCTCCAAAATTTTCACAGAAAAGTCTATAAGATATTCCTGGTCCATAAGCCAAATATGGGATGCCCCTATAATACGGAGGAATCCTGGGGTGGCTTAACAGGCAGCCAATGTCTCTGTTATTTTCTAGTTTTGGAAGTTGTTTGCTCTGCACTTCCTGCTTACTCAAGTAATATTATGTCCTTCTTGGATGTTTGATGAAATTGAAGACAAAGTGGTTATAGTTGCAGTTTTCCTTAGTTATTATAGAAGCTAAATTATGTATAGAGATTTAGACTAATCAAGACAGAGTATATAATGGAGTATTTTCTCCAAATATGTCAAATACAAATGGATGGACATTGTAAATGTAACTTTTGCCTGATAATTCATCTTATTGTTTATAGTTTTATTATGGTAGAGTTAAAACCTTTCTTCTTCATTCATACAATGGGGGAAATATTGTGGAATAATGTTTTTGTAAACTGTGAAGATGTCAGTCTGATTGGTTTAGTAAGAGCGGAATGACTAATGCCTAGGCAGGATTTCCAAGCACAGAGAGGATGCTCTGATGAAGAAGAGCAGAGTCTGGAGAAGATGTGGAGAAAGCATGAAGTGTAGGAGATGAGGTAACAAACCTGGTGCCACATGGAAGCAAGTAAATTAATAGAAATGGGTTAATTCAAGCTATAAGAGCAAATTAAAAGCAAGTGTAATGTTGTAATGTGAACTTTCTGGCCCAGCAGGCCCTGCCACCACTTCAGCTCCAAAGAAACTCACGGATGCTATATTAGTTATGAAACTGTTGGCCGTTGGCTTCAGTATCATATTGGCTAGCTCTTTTTAATTACTAACCCATAACTACTAATCCATGTATTTCCACGTGGTCTTATATTACTGGGGAATGCCAGACCTGCAAATCCTTTGTCTGCTACATGATGACTACTCAGTGTCTCTGAAGAGAAGAGAGCAATTTCCTGTTTGTCCCTGCATATATCCTGATTCTGCCCAGCTATGTCCTGTCTGACCAATCAGTCAGTCAGTGTTTTATTTATTAACCAATAAGAAGAACATATATACAGAAGAACATTCCCCATCATAAAGTATTTGTTGAGTTTCCATTATTAATATGAGTCTCCATATCAATTTTGTGAGCTGCCAGACTAAAGAAAATTCTGACTACAGTGCAACAGATGTTGCCATTTATCCAGACTGGCAGTGTGGTCCAATGTGCATGGCAGAGGGCAGGTTAAGCTACACTTCAAGGACATTGGAGATGTGGCACCATGGCTAATGTGATGGCATGAGTTTGGAGACCCATCACTCATGTAAGAGCTTGGTGGGCCTGTATATTGATCTGCAACTCTAACACTGTGAGGCAATGAGACAGGACAGCTGAGGCTCTCTGGCTGCCAAAGGAATTCCATTTTCAGTTGGGGTCTCTGTCTCAGAAAAATAAGTTGCAGAGTCAGAGAGCAGTGTAGCCCATGGGCACTCTCTTCTAGACTGCTCATGAATATTCACAGGTACACACTCAGTACATATGTGGGCCTACATTATATCACACTTGTACACATATAAAAGTAATCATTAATTTAATTAAATAATACAAAATATATGTAAAATTTCAAAGTAAAATATGATGGATGAGAGTTAAACAAGTACACTCAAAGTCACAATTAGTACAAATAAATCATCTTGGCTACTTATAGACTGTACAATTACATAGGAACTCCAGATCTGCACATATCTTGATCACATGAGATTTTAAATTATGCATCAGAATCGGAGAATATGTGGTATATACCATCAGAAAACATGAGGGTAAAAGCACACAAGGAAGTTATAATACAGATAAAACTCATAAACAAATGAGCCATTTGTTATAAAATTTAAAAAATGTAATCATCTCCATCTTCAATGTTACGCCTTTACATAACTTGGAAAGAACAAGGTGAAGGAGGCAAGATGTGAGAGGGGATAGAAAATTTGTGTTCTTATCTTTTGTGTAGTATAAAGGGTTTGTTATCCAGATGTTGTCACAAGCAGAGAGAACTGAATGTTAGTTCATCCCTAATAACAACCTTGTCTTCAATGTGGGGAGACGACACAATGTGGAACATAATCAGTGAAAGAATGAGGGCCCAAATTAGAATCTTTAAAACCTACCTTGAGCATAATATAGCTACATGTTCCTGTCAAACCTGTGTTTGAATGCAGAGACAAGAAACTGGGAATTTTCTGGGTCATAAGTACAGCTAAAAATGCATACTTCAAATTCACTGAGAGATGTTATCTTAAGGGAATAAGGCACTGACAGAAGACACCTTGTATCGTCCTCTGGCCTCTGTTTGGGCACATATTTGGATACACACACACAGATACATACACAAACATGAATACACACACTGACTGAAATAAATGCCCAATACATACTATGTATGAAAATATACACCATTTACACATGTACATATCACATAAATTCAAATATGTGAATATGCATAACTAAACAATATAATATACAAACATCACATAAGTACACAAACACACACATACACACATCACATATTGACTTGAACCTGAAAGAAAAAATGGTCCCAAATGGCAAAGTCCAAGAGAGAGGAATAAGCATGAGGGATAAATGGAGCAGAAATACTTCAATAAACTGATGGCATAAGCTGAGCAATTTATGAAGAAATACAGCATCCATTATACTATCGGCAGTGCAAAAATGGCCAAGGTCATCAGAGAGCTAAGGTATCATGTACATGTAACATGTCATCAAGGAGAACACAAGATACCTCAGAAACAGCTGCTTTAGGACTGATAACCACAACCCTGGGGGAAGAGTTGGGTTAGGAAACTCAAGTTTGACTCCTTTATTGCACTAGTTCCAGTCCTAGACAGGCTTCGCCAAGTGCAACCTTGGACAAGTACACAGAACTAAATTTCCCTTTGTCCTTTCATCAGGGTCTCTTAGAAAGTCTTGGTTCAGGTTGGCTCCAGTAACATGTATACCCCCACCCCCACAACCACACAAATTATAAGTATCACTTTTATGAAGGATAGGCATACCAAGCTAAAATCATGTGAGGGTCATGTAGTGACTGCCTGCTTCATGAAAGGAAGATAGTCTTCTTGTTCTATCCACATACAGTAGATGAGAAAGGTGGTCTAAAATTTTTAAAAAGATATTAGTCCCTGTATGAGTTAAAAATCAATATAACCTGTCATACTTACCTACAAATGATGTCATGTTGTAACAGCATCAAATGGCAAGATATAGATTCAACACGGAAGCTATGAGGGGAAGTTGTCTTTTAATGGGTGACATTTACTGTATTCATTTTGAAGAAACTGGTGACTGAAGATTGTTCTGTAATGACACCTATGTCCTCTACATAGAATGAATGCCAACAACTACCAGTTTGCAATAGCGTTGACTTTTGCCATCAAAGAGATCAACAGGAACCCTCTTCTTTTGCCTAATGCGTCTCTGGGATATTGTATCTACACTGCTGGACCATATGAAAAATATACATCTTCCAGTTTCCTCTTTTGGCTCACAGGGGAGGACAAAGAGATCCCAAACTACACCTGCAGAAGAGAAGAAAAATATATAGCTGCAATCTCAGGAACAACATGGGAAATATCTTCTCTAATTGGCACATATCTTGGACTCTATAACTATCCACAGGTGAGATTATATGAATTGGAAGAAATGAAAGAATTCTCTATTGATGCTAACATTTGGCTACCAAGGAAACCAAGGAAGACTCCATTTTTTTGTGATTAAATTATATAATCTTGGGCTAGATTAAGGCTCTGAAGTCAAGCATGCTTTCTGTGCAATCAAGAGTATAGGTGTTTGGATGCCAGCACCACCCATCTCCTCATGCTAGCACAACGAAGAAAAGATGATCTTTGTAGATTCCTGTCTTTCAGCTAGAAAAAAAGTTATGAATCCCCGGGTTTTCGGGCAACCAACATCAATACTATGTGGAGGAAAGTAGAGGAAACACAATGCCCTCTTCCAGCCTTTATACGTATATACTTGTGAGTTACCTATGCAAATATAGGCAGATACATATGTATGGCCACACATGAGTGACAAAGCAATATTTGAAATACATTGTCTTTAAGGGTATATCATCTGAGATTCGTCGGTATATCCACATGTCTTTTTGTGAAATGTGCATGAAATGTGTGAGGTTCAGATAAATATTTATGACCTCAGTGAGTATTTCTTCTCATATCCTAAGCTGTACTCCAAATGCTGGAGGCAAATTTAAGTCCGAATATGACTTTCTAAATTTTAGGCTACTGTTTCAATCTCATTGAGTCTGTAATTTCTTGAATATCCTCCCTCATGTCACTCCCTGTTCTCTTTTCTTTAGTTGACTTTTGGACCTTTTGAACCAGATTTGAATGATCCTGAGAAGTTTCCTTCTCTGTATCAGATGGCCACCAAGGACTCTTCTCTGGTCTTAGGCATGGTCTCATTGATGGTCTATTTCAGATGGAACTGGGTGGGGCTGGTCATCTCAGAAGATGAAAAAGGCGTTCAGTTTGTCTCAGAACTGATACCAGAGATGGAAAAAAACAGAGTCTGTGTAGCCTTCATGGAAATGATCCCAGTCATGCATACACATTACATTGTTCACCCTGATATAATTCAAAACAAGATTGCTATCAACACAGCAAAAGTTATTATCTGTTATGGTGACACTGAGACTTCTTTAGGAATACTCTTCATAATATGGGAACATGTACTCCCATGGAGAATCTGGGTCACCACTTCACAATGGGAAGTTATTACTGCTATGAAACATTTCATTCTTGACTCATTTCATGGGACTCTCATTTTTTCAAAACACCATGGTGAGATTTCTACTTTTAAAGATTTTGTAAAGAAAGTCACCCCTTCCCAATACCCGGAAGACATTTTCCTTGCAAGACTGTGGGAGATTTATTTTAATTGTGCACTTTCTCATTCTTCATGTACATCAGTAGAAAATTGTTCATCTAGAGGTTCCTTGGAATTGTTACCTTGGTACCACTTTGACAAAGCCATGAGTGATAGCAGTTATCATGTATACAATGTTGTGTATGCGGTGGCCCACACCCTTCATAAGATTCTTATGCAACAAGTAGACATGCCAGCAGTGAAAAATGTAGGAAGAATGAAATTTCCCCCCTGGAAGGTAATGACTTTTCATTTGAGTGGGTAAGTGTGTCACCAAGGGAACTTAGTTAAATGGCCCTACAAGTGCTCTAATAATGTATCTTGTGATTTTTTTTCCAAAGTGAAGTTTTTCTAGAGTGTTTTACTGTCTAAAACAAAAAAAGTAGATCTGGGGGAAATCAAAATTTAAATGGCAATGACATAATTGAAAATACTTAAGAACTAAGGGCAAAAGTTTACAGGTTTATGTTAAGCAGACATTATTGTCTTGCCCTTTAAAGTCTTCAACAGAGAAGCCCTAAACTCTTCCCATAAAGTTCCCAAATATGAACAGGGAGATACTGACATTTCAGCTAGTAAATTATGAGTAAACAAAGAGTAAAACAAAGTAAAGTAATCTTAAAACATCTCATGAAATAGGTTTGATATAAACACTGTCTAGGTTTATTTCTTTTTCTTTGATAAAATATGTGGACAAATGTCACTAAAGTGAGAACAGAATATGTGATGTACAATTACAATTTATAGACCAGCATCCCACAGAACCCAAGGTGGATTGAATTTGAAGAGTTCCTCCATTTGCATGAACTGTCAAGAACAGAGAGCAATGAATTCATGATGGATGGTTTTGTTCAAATGGCTCATTCCAATGCATTCAGTACAGTCTCATGAAATTGTTATACTTAAACTCTGCAAGGATCTTCATGCCTCAGTTAATCCATGTTACCAAATCTCTCATAGATGTGCTCAGTGGCCAAATTAATCTAGACAATTCTTCACTGATACTTCACTCCCATGTTATTTTAGATTAAGTCAGGCTCATAATTAAAAGTAACCATCACAAACTTTGGTGATCAGTTGAAAACCATTAATATATACTGAGCCAGAAACTTCTCTGAAAACTCAGTTCACATAGGATAGTTTTGTTTATTCATTGTAATCATTCATTTTTTCTGTTACATACCTATAATGATGCTTTATTTTGAGGACAGATTAATGTAAAAGTGAGCATGGTGTAATTCAGATTTACTTTTTACAATGACCATGCCCATTATAAATCATGCATCTTTTGTAGCTGAATCACATCCTGAAGGACATTGAATTCACAAATCCCTCTGGACACCCAGTAAATTTGCATCCCTCTGAAAACTTGCATGTAGAGTATGACATTCTAAACTTCTGGAATTTTCCACAAGGTCTTGGATATAAAGTGAAAGTAGGAACATTTTCCCCATATTTTCCTACTGATCAACAATTGTCATTGTCAGAGGACAGGATAGAATGGAGCACAGGAATTAGAGAGGTAGGTGGAATGTCACATAATGATTTACATAGCACAGAAAAAAACTTTGACTATCCCCAAAACATCATCATTAAGTATAGGATGACTGTACTGACATGTATTTTCAAACTCAGTTTCTACAATCCAATATTTTCTTCATAAGTTAATTTTTTTCAAGTATTAATACATCTTCCTCATGTGTCTACATGATTCTAAAACACATATTTACATGTCTATATATATTATTTATATGTTTTATTATGGGGTATATTTATACATTCATTAATAAAAACTTAATTCCTGAATTAATGCTTATATTTTCTCACATCTCTGATTTCTTCAGACGCCAATATCTGTATGCAGTGAAAGTTGTGTTCCTGGATTCAGGAAAGTTTTTCAGGAAGGCAAGGCTGTCTGCTGTTTTGATTGCAGCCTCTGCCCAGAAAATGAAATTTCCAATGGAACAGGCAAGTGTTAATGGGGCACCTAACTTTGTTTTTAACTCATGCTTTGAAGTAGAAATCATACACAAGAGAATTATGCAGACTGTATTCTTTTTAAATTTTCTTTTTGCATTCCAACAACAGTTCTTTCACATATTCCCTCCGGCTAACCCCCTTGCCTCCTCCCTAGTATATCCCCAGTCTACTACTACTCACAGGTTAGGGGTCAGATGAGGAGTCAAAAATATCTGGCACAAAGGGTTGTGGGAGGGACAAGCACTTCTTCCATACATTAAGGCTGAGCAGAACATCCCACCATATAGAATGGGCTCCAACAATCTAGGTAATATACCAGGTTTGTATTGTGGTTTTACTGCAAAGGGTTCCTCAGATAGTTCAAGCTTCACAACTTTCTCCCATATACTAAGTGCCTAATCAGTCCCCGGAGTCTCCCCAGCTGTCAGTCTAGAGTTTGTGAGTTTCCATGATCTTGGTTCAGCTGTCCCTGTAGATGTCTCCTGATAATGGAGTTTATTTCCAGGTGGGCAACAGTGCCGAATAAACACACAGAGGCTTATATTAATTATAACCTCTTTGACTGATGGTTCAGCCTTCTTATTGGCTAGCTCTCTCTTAATTATTAACCAATTTCTGTTAATCTATGTATCTTCACATGGTTTTGGCCTACTGGAGAATGTCCAGGCATTCTACCTTCCCAGTGGCTACATGACTTCTCTCTGATGGCTCCTTTCTATTTTCCTCTCTCAGCCTTTTCCTACTCTGGTAGCCCCCATCTATACTTCCTGCGTGGCCACACTTTGCCTATCCATTGAACAAATCAGCTTTGTTCTTGAACCAAAAATAGAAACATATATTCATATCACACAGAAGGTTATCCCCCATCATTCTCCATCTTGATCTTGATATTTCTTGCTCATATACTCACTCCTTCCTCTTTGAACGGATTCTCACAGCTCAGTCTACTGCTTGGTTTTGGATATCTGTGTGGTTCCATAAATTACTGGTTGGAGGCTCTATGATGTTAGTTGGGGTATTCACCAATATGATTACAGGAGCAGGCCAGTTCCGGCATCTTCATTTATATTTATAGTTAATAGTTATAATCAAAATTTTTCATGAGATAGCCAGGTTGGTGCCTTATTTATTTTTTTCATATTTTCTATGTCTTTTTTCATATTTTTAAAAATATTTTTCATATGTATTTTTATTTCAATCAGAAACATGATTGTTTTACATGTCAATCCCAGTTCCCTCTTCCTCCCCTCCTCCCCTACTACCCACCCCAACTAAAACCTTACCTATCACATATCCTTTCTGCTCCCCAGGGAGGGTGAGGCCATCAGAGTCTATCATATCCTTTGGGATATGGCCTAGGCCCACCCCTGTGTTTTGGCTCAGGGAGTATCCCTCCATGTGGAATGGGCTCCCAAAGTCCACACCTATACTAGGGATAAGGACTGATCTATTACAGGAGCCCCCATAGATTTCCAAGGTCTCCTCACTGAAACCCACGTTTCTGGGGTCTAGATCAGTCCTAGGTTGGTTTCCCAGCTTTCAGTCTGGGGATCAGGAACTCCTCTTTGTTCTGGTCAGCTGTTTCTGTGGGTTTCACCAGCCTGGTCTGGACCCCTTTGCTCATCACTCCTCCTTCTCTGCAACTGGATTCTGGTTCAGTTCAGTGACTAGTTGTGGTGTCTGCTTCTACTTCCACTAGCTACTGGATGAAGGCTATAGGATGGCATATAAGTCAGTCATCAATCTCATTGGGGGGGCATTTAAGATAGCCTCTCCTCTGTTGCTTAGATTGTTAGTTGGTATCATCTTTATAGATCTCCAGACATTTCCCTAGTGCCTGATTTCTCTTTAAACCTAAGATGTTTCCCTCTATTATGGTATCTTTTTCTTGTTTTCTTCTATTCTTCACCCGACTCAACCTTTCTGCTTCCTCATGTCCTCCTCACCCCTCTTCTTCTCCCTTTCTCATTCTCCTAGCTCCCTCCCCCTCCTCCCATGCTCCAAATTTGCTCAGCAGAACTTCTCCCTTTCCTCTTCTCCAGGGGAACATGTATGCCTCTTTTAGGGTCCTCCTTGTTTACTAGCTTCTCTGGCAGTGTGGATTGTAGGCTACTAATCCTTTACTCTATGTCTAAAATCCACATATGAGTGAGTACATACCATGTTTGTCTTTTTGTGACTGGGTTACCTCGCTCAGAATGGTTTCTTTGAGTTCCATCCATTTGCCTGCGAATTTCAAGATTCCATTGCTTTTTTTTCCCCCTCTGAGTAGTACTCCATTGTGTAAATGTACCCCATTTTCTAAATCCATTCTTTAGTTGAGGGGCATCTAGGTTGTTTCCAGGTTCTGGCTGTTACAAACAATGCTGTGATGAACAAAGTTGAACAGATGTACTTGTTATAGGAATGTGCTTCTTTTGGGTATATGCCTAAGAATGGAATTGCTGGATCTTGTGGTAGATTGATTTCTATTTCCCTGAGGAATCGCCATACAGATTTCCAAAGTGGCTGTACAAGTTGGCACTCCCACCAGCAGTGGAGGAGTGTTCCTCTTTCTCCACAACCTCTCCAGCATAAACTGTCATTGGCGTTATTGATTTTAGCCATTCTTACAGGTGTAAGATGGTATCTCAGTGTTGTTTTGATTTGCATTTCCCTGATGGCTAAAGATATTGAACACTTTCTTATGTGTCTTTCAACCATTTTAGATTCCTCTATTGAGTATTGTCTATTGAGTTCTGTACCACACTTTATAATTGGATTATTTGGTGTTTTGGAGGCTAGCTTCTTGACTTCTTTGTAAATTTGGAGATCAGCCCTCTGTCAGATGTGGGGTTGGTGAATATCTTTTCCCAATCCATGGGCTGTCGTTTCGTCTTGTTGACTGTGTCCTTTGCCTTACAGAAGCTTCTTAGTTTCAGGAGGTCCCATTTATTAATCGTGGATGTCAGTGTCTGTGCTACTGGTGTTATGTTCAGGAAACAGTCTCCTGTACCAATTCGTTCAAGGGTATTTTCCACTTTCTCTTCTAATAAGTTCAGTGTGGCTGGGTTAATGTTGAGGTCTTTGAGCCATTTGGACTTAAGTTTTGTGCATGGTGATAGACATGGATCTATCTGCAGTCTTCTACATGCCAGCATGCAGTTATGCCAGCACCATTTGTTGAAGATGTTCTCTTTGTTCCATCGTATAAATTTGGATTGTTTATCAAAGATCAGGTGTTCATAGGTATGTGCGTTACTATCAAGGTTTTCAACTCTATTCCATTGGTCTACCTGTCTATTTTTGTGACAATACCAAGCTGTTTTCAGGACTATAGCTCTGTAATAGAACTTGAAATCAGGGATGTTGATGCCTCCAGAAGTTCCTTTATTGTACAGGGTTGTTTTGTCTATCCTAGGTCTTTTGTTTTTCCTAATAAAGTTGAAAATTGTTTTTTCAAGTTCTGTGAAGAATTGTGTTGGGATTTTGATGGGGATTGCACTGAATCTGTAGATAGCTTTTGGCAAGATTGCCCTTTTTACTATGTTGATCCTATCTATCCAAGAACATGGGCGATCCTTCCATTTTCTGGTATCTTCTTTAATTTCTTTCTTTAAATACTCCAAATTCATATGACACAGGTCTTTCACTTTTTTTGGTTACCCTTGCACCAAGGTATTTTATGTTGTTTTTGGCAATTGTAAAGGGTGATGTTTCTCTGATTTTATTCTCAGCACATTTATCATCCATAAATAGATTAACTACTATTTTTTTTAGTTAATCTTGTATCCTGCCACTTTGTTGAAGGTGTCTATCAGCTGTAGGAGTTCCCTGGTAGAGTTTTTCTGTTCACTTATGTAGACTGTCATATCATCTGCAAACAGTGAAAGCTTAACTTCTTTGTTTCCAGTCTTTATCCCCTTGATCTCCTTTTGTTGTTCTAGCTAGAACTTCAAGGACAATATTGAAGAGATATGGCGAGAGTAGACAGCCTTGTCTTGTTTCTGATTTTAGAGGAATAGCTTTGAGTTTCTATCCATTCAGTTTGATGTTGGCTGTTGGCTTACTGTATATTGTTTTTATTATGTTCAGGTATGTTCCTGTTATTCCTGGTCTCTCCAGGACCTTTATCATGAAGGGGTGTTGGGTTTTGTGAAAGGCTTTTTCAGCAACTAGAGAGATGATCTTGTGGTTTTTCTTTTCATTTGGTTTATATGGTGGATTACATTGATAGATTTTCGAATGTTGAACCAACCCTGCATCCCGGGGATGAAGCCTACTTGATCATAGTGGATGATTTCTCTGATATGTTCTTGGAATCTGTTTGCCAGTATTTTATTGAATATTTTTTGCATCAATGTTCATGATGGATATTGGTCTGTATCTGTGTTCTCTTGTTCTCTTTCTTAGTTGTGTCTTTGTGTGGCTTGTGTAACGAGATAATTGTAGTCTCTTAAAAAGATTTGGCAATGAACCTCTGCTTCTATTGTGTGGAACATTTTGAGGAGTATTGGAATTAGCTCTTCTTTGAATTTCTGGTAGAATTCTGCACTGAAGCCATCTGGCCCTTGGCTTTTTTTTTTTTTTGCTTGGGAGATTTTGATGACTGCTTCTATTTCCTTAGCGGTTATAGGTTTGTTTAAGTTGCTTATCTATTCTTGGTTCAATTTTGGTAAGGGATAGCTGCCCAGAAAATGGTCCATTTCCTTTCAATTTTCAAATTTTTTGGATTACGGGTTTTCAAAGTATGACTTGAAGATTCTCTGGATTTCCTCACTGTCCATTGTAATGTCCCCCTTTTCATTTCTGATTTTGTTAATTAGCATGCTCTCTCTGTCTTTTGTTTAGCTTGGATAGAGGTGTGTCCATCTTGATGATATTCTCAAAGAACCAACTTTTTGTTTCATTATTGATTCTTTATAATGTTTTCCTAGTTTCTACTTTATTGATTTCAGCCCTCAGTTTGATTATTTCTTGGCATCTACTCCTTAGTGGTAAGTTTGCTGCTTTTTGTTCTAGAACTTTCCTTTGTTCTGTCAATTCTCTAGTGTGACTATACTCCATTTTATTCACATGGGCACTCGGTGATATGAACTTTCCTCTTAGCACTGCTTTCAAAATGTCCCATAAGTTTGGGTATGTTGTGTCTTCATTCTCATTAAATTCTAGTAAGTCTTTAATTTCTTTTTTCTTTTCTCCCTTGACCCAGGAATAGTGTAATTGGGTGTTATTCAATTTCCATGAGTTTGTAGGTTTTCTGCAATTTGTATTGCTGTTGAATTCTAACTTTAAAGCATGGTGGTCTGATAAGACACAGGGGGTTGTTTCAATTTTTTTGTATCTGTGGAGGTTTCTTATGTTGCGAAGTACGTGGTTGATTTTAGAGAAGGTTCCATGTGGTGCTGAGAAGAAGGTATATTCTTTTGTGTTTGGATGGAATGTTCTATAGATGACTGTTAAATCCAATTGGGTCATAACATCTGTTAATTCCTTTGTTTCTTTGTTAAGTTTCTGTCTGGTGGTCCTATCTAGTGGTGAGAGTGGGTTGTTGAAGTCTCCTACTATAAGTGTTTCAGATTTATATGTGGTTTGAGCTTTAGTAATGTTTCTTTTACAAATGTGGGTGCCTTTGTATTGGGAAATAGATGTTCAGGATTGAGACTTTATCTTGATGTACTTTTCCTGTGATGAGTATGAAATACCCTTCTTCATCTCTTTTGATTGATTTTAGTTTGAAGTCTAATATGAGAGATATTAGGATTGCTACCCCTGCTTGTTTCTTGGGTCCATTTGATTAAAAAATCTTTCCCTGAGGCAGTGTCTGTCTTTGAAGTTGAGGTGTGTTTCTTGTATACAGCAGAAGGATGGATTCTATCGTTGTATCCACTCGGTTAGCCTGTATCTTTTTTATAGTCAGGATAAGACCATTGACAGTGAGGGATATTAAAGTCTATTGATTGTTCGTTCTTGTTTGTTTTGGATTTATTGTTGCTGGTGTCATTGTTTGTGGATTTTGCCCTACTGTTTCTTTTTTTGTTTGTTTGTTTGGTAAAGTTAAATTATCTATTGCCTATGTTTTTCTGAGTGTAGTTATCTTCATTGAGTTGGAATTTTCCTTCCAGAACTTTCTGTATGGCTGGATTTGTGGGTATGTATTGTTTAAATCTGGTTTTGTCATGGAATATCTTGTTTTCTCCATCTATAGTGACTGAAAGCTTTGCTGAGTGCAGTAGTCTCAGTTGGCATCCAATTTCCCTTAGTGTTTTTATGACATCTATCCAGGACCTTCTGGTTTTCAAAGTTTCCATTGAGAAGTCAGGTGTAATTCTGATAGGTCTGCCTTTATATGTTACTTGGCCCTTTTCCTTTACTGTTCTTAATATTTTCTCTTTATTTGGTAAGTTTGGTGTTTTGATTATTATGTGGTGAGGGGACTTCTTTTTGTGGTCCAGCCTATTTGGTGTACTTTAAGCTTCTTTTTTTAAAATTTGTTGTTTTTCCCTTTTTATTTTAATTAGAAAGAAGATTATTTTACATGTTAATCCCAGGTCCCTCTCCCTCTCCTCCTCCCCTGCCCCCACAACTAATACACTACCTATCCCATACACTTCCTGCTTCCCAGTGAACTTGAGGCCTTCCATAGGGTGGGTCTTCAAATTCTGCCCTATCCTTAAGGATATGACCTAGGCCAACCCCCTTTTGTCTAGGCTCTGGGAGTATCCCTCCATGTGGGATGGGCTCCCCGAGTGCATTCCTACACTAGGGTTAAGTACTGATCCACTGCAAGGGGCCCCATAGATTTCCAATGTCTCCTCACTGACACCCACATTCAGGGGGTCTGGATCAGTCCCATGCTGGTTTCCCAGCTATCAGTCTGGAGTCCAAGAGCTCTCCCTTGTCCAGGTCAGCTGTTTCTGTGAGTTTCACCAGCCTGGTGTGGACCCCTATGCTCATCACTCCTCCTTCTCTGCAACTGGATGCCAGTTCAGTTCAAGGTTTAGCTGTGGGTGTCTGCTTCTACTTCCACCAGCTGCTGGATAAAGGCTACACCATGTCATATGAATTAGTCATCAATCTCATTGTCAGAAGAGAGCATTTAAGTTAGCCTCTCTTCTGTTGCCTAGATTGTTGTTTGGTGTCATCTTTGTAGCTCTCCAGACATTTCCCTAGTGCCTGATTTCTCTTTAAACCTATAATGTCTCCCTCTATTGTATTATCTTTTATCTTGCTCTCTTCTGTTCTTCCCCCAGCTCAACCTCCCCACCCCATCATATCTTCTTCACCCCTCCTCTTCTCCCCTTCTCATTATCCTAGTTCCCTTTCCCCTCAACCCATGTTCCCAATTTGCTCAGGAGATCTTGTCTCTTTTCCCTTCTCCAGGGGACCATGTATGTCTCTCTTAGGGTCCTCCTTGTTTACTAGCTTTTCTGGCATTGTGGATTGTAGGCTGGTAATCCTTTACTCTATGTCTAAAATCCACATATGAATGAGTTCTCTCCAAAACACCAAATAATCCAATTAAAAATTGGGGCACAGAACTAAGTAGACAATTCTCAATAGAGGAAACTAAAATGGCTGAAATCCACATAAGAAAGTGTTCAACATTCTTAGCCATCAGGGAAATACAAATCAAAACAACTTTGAGATACCATCTTACTCCTGTCAGAATGGCTAAAATCAAAAACACCAGTGATAGTTTATGCTGGAGAGGATGTGGAGAAAGGGGAACTCTCCTCCTCTGCTGGTGGGAGTGCCAACTCATACAGACACTTTGGAAATCAGTATGGCAACTCCTCAGGAAAATGGGAATCAGTCGACCACAAGATCCAGCAATTCCACTCTTAAGCATACACCCAAAAGAAGCACATTCATACAAGGACATCTGTTCAATGATGTTCATCGCAGCATTAATTGTAATAGCCAGAACCTGGAAACAATCTAGTTGCCCCTCAACTGAAGAATGGATACAGAAAATGTGGTACTTTTACACAATGCAGTACTACTCAGTGGGAAAAAAAACAATGGAACCTTGAAATTCACAGGCAAATGGATGGAACTAGAAGAAACCATTCTGAGCGAGGTAACCCAGTTACAAAAAGAGAAACATGGTATGTACTCACCCATATGTGGATTCTGTAAGCTTCTTGTACTCTCATAGGCATATTCTTCTGTAGATTGGGGAAGTTTTCTTCCACGATTTTGTTGAATAAGTTTTCTGTACCTTTGAGCTGTATTTCTTCATCTTATTCTATACCTATTATTCTTCGGTTCGACCTTTTCATGGTGTCCTATAATTCCTGGATATTTTGTGTTAGGGACTTGTTAGACTTGAGATTTTCTTTCGTTGATTGCTGTATATCCTCTAGCGAGTCTTCAACAACTGAGATTCTCTCTTGAATCTCTTGTATTCCATTGGTTATATGCACATCTTTAGTTCTTGATATTTTATCCAGCCTTTCTATTTCCAGCATCCCCTCATTCTGTATTTTCTTTATTGTTTCTATTTCAGCTTTCATTCCTTGAACTGTTTTTATTGCTTCTTCACTTGTTTGATTGTTTTTTCTTGGCTTTCTTTAAATTCATTAAGAGAATTTTTTATTTCTTGAAATTTTTGTTTTTTTTCTTCTGTTTCTTTAAGAGATTTTCTTGTTTCCTCTTTAAGAGTCTCAAACATCTTCATAAAGTAGCTTTTAGGTCTTTCTCTTCTTCTTCCTTTTTGTTGTGCTTTTCAGATCTTGCTGGTATGGGGCCCCCAGATTCTGGTGGTGTCTTATTGGTCTTTCTGTTTTTGAGTGTGTTTTTATTCTGTCTTCTTCTCATCTCTTCTTCCAGTGGGTGCAGGTGGAGTCTCTCTATCTCCTTCTGTCACCCAGTGGTGTTTGTGTGCCAAGACTTCAATGTCTGTAGCTCTGGATGGTCTTGCCTCTCCTGGTAGTCTCCTTACTCAGCAGGGGTCAGAGTGGCAGAGGGAGAAGTAAGAATGAGATGTTTATGGACTCAAGGAGATCCTCCCTGTCTGAGCAGATCCACTCTATGTCAGGCGCAGGCCCAGGCCCAGAGAATTCCAGGTGGTGATGGTGGCAGTTGGACAGGAGTCGGGCAGAAGCAGAGGGTACACTCACCTCCGGAGTGGTCAGGGAGGCAGAGGGGGAAGGAAGAGTCAACATTACTCTTGAGTATACTTCAGAATCTAATGTTAAGACCCCTATTTTATGATATTACACACTTGAGCCATAAACATGAAGAACTAAAGTAGGCACTGACCTTGAAATGTCACTTTTATTGGACAGCTTTCATAAAGCTAGTAGGTAGTAGGCATGCTCCTGGTGAAGAAGAGAAATCATTGGTCTCACCAAATGGTGAACCAGACAAAATACAGTAAATGCATCTATGGCAGAATAAAGGCCTTGATTCAATAGTAGTATGAATGATATAGGTGTCAAAAGCCACTTTCTGACTATATTTAAGATCCTCACAATGAGATAACACCATATTTGGCTTTGTTATCTAGGTCAAAATACTGTGGTGGCATTGGTTATATATAGGCTGTGGTAGTTCGAATGAATTTGGCTTCCAGATGCTCATAAGAAGTGGCACTATTACTGGCTGTGGCTTTGTTGGAGGAAGTGTGTTCTTGTTGGAGAATGCTGTGTGGCACATGCCTTTAATCTAGACATTGAGAGTGGAGGTCACATCTGTAATCTGGGATAAACCCTCTGTGTAAAGTGAGTCACTGGGGATTGGACTTTTAGGTCTTTTTCTTAAGATCCACTCAGTGTGACAGTCAGTTGACTTTCTGTTGCCTTCTTGCCAAAACGTAGCACTCTCAGCTCCAGAACTGTGTCTGCTTGCTTGTCACTGAGGTCCATAGCATAATGCAATGGACTACACCTGTGAACTGTAAGTGGATGACCCAAATTAAATGTTTCACTTTATAAGAGTTGCCTTGGTCATAGTTTCTCATGAGCAATAAAGAAACCCTAACTAAGACAAAGGCACTAGTAGAAAAACCTTCTACTATTATCCTGTGAAATTAATATAACATTGAGTAACTCTTAGTGACATTACTTTAATCATGATCAGAAAATCTCTCAGCCCTCATTAGAGAACTTCCTTCTTGCAGTTTAAGGCAATTAAGCAAGACCTATAACTTGTCATTGTGCAGAGAAGTTTGAGTCTTGGACAGTCCTATACCATAAATGGGATGTCTGTTTTACACCCACCCTTGAAGGTTCAGGGAGCTTCATGGAAGAAGCTGTGGGAAGATTGTAAGATGGTGGATGATTACAAGAAAACAATGCTTTCTGGAAGCAACAAGGCCAATACAGACATAAATATAACCCCAAGTCAGGCAAATACTAGCATAAGTGTGAGGTGTGAAGTATTACCTAGTCACACAATTACCTGAGAAGATAATAATAATTGCTAGGTACTGTAAAAGGCTGAGTCAGATTTTTTTTTTTTTGTGGTGTAACTTGCAGTGTATCCATTACACTCTTCAGAAGGACCCATACTACAAATACTCAACATAAACTGGAATTCTTATTGACAGAGTCTGGGAAGGAGGGATGAAAGAAGGTGTGGAGGGAGGGATTGAGGAAGGGAGAGAGGAAGAAGGATCAGGAATATGGGTGGGTAGGGTAGGAAGGTATGGGGGCATCTAGGGGGATTGGGGAAGGGAATAAATGTGGTCAAAAGACATTAAATGAAATTATCAAAAATTTAACAAAACCTTACAGGATATGAGAAAATATGAGAAGCATTTTCCATTGTTACACATCTAAGAAATAATTTCTCTTGGACGCTGCTTATATTAACTAGGTAAATATCCAGAGCCCTAGTGTAACTTGCCCAATGGAATCTGCTTCTGATTCTTTGCCAATGTGTAACCATTTTTGTCAACTTGTCATACTTGGGAAGAGAGGACATTATGTGAGGAATTGTCTTCATCCTTTTTCCCGTAGCACTGTTTGTGAGAAATTATATGAAATCCTAAGTGATGTAGGTTCTCAGCTCTCTGTGGGCAGTATTATCCCTTGGCATGTGGTTCTGTGCATTATAAGACAGATAACTCAGCAAAACAGGGAAATGTAGGCATTAGAAAGTCTTCTCCATGTTCTCTATCTCAGTTTCCGCTTCCAAGTTCCTGTTTTGAAAACTGCCTTTGCTTCCTTAGATATTGAATTGGAACCCATAAGCCCAAGGCCCCCATCATTTAGATGATACCTTTTGTAAATATAAAATCAAACTAAGCAATCCATTAACAATTGACATCAGTTATGGTTCACTGCACAAATCATAGGCAAAATTTCCACATCAATCTACATGTTGCATTTTGAAAGTGAACTAAACACAATTTTTAATATGATTATGAAATTAATCTAATATTATGGTCCTTTTGAAAGAAATTACAAAATCCATGTGTAAAATTTAAATACTATATAGGCACAAGTTGAAATAATATGTATACTGGGAAAAAAAGTCTCCAAAGTGGTGGCTGGAGGGATACATTTGTTGTTGAGAGCACTGTTTCTTTTTGGAGCAGCAGAGTTCATGTATTGCTATGGTGGCTCTCAGCTGGCTGTAACTCCAGAACAAGAGGGCTTTTGGTATATGCATAAGGCATAAATGTGTTGTACTGACCTATATACAAGTAAAGGGACAATGCCCATAACACTCAATATTAAAAAAACATTTTTAAAAAGTCTAAATACTGGATACATTAAATTTATTTTTGAGATTATAATATAATTACTTCTATCTATTCACTTTCCTCATTCTAATCTTACCACATAGGGTCCCAAATGCTATCCTTCTACAATAATGTCTTTTTCACTAATTATTTATTGTTTGAATATACATATGTACAAACACAATAGTCAATATCAGCAGCTTGGTTCATATCACATTATTTATATGCCTGTTTTTATGGATAAAAGCTTGACACTGGACTGCAAATTGGTGTGCTCTTCACTAGAGAAGACTGCATTTATAGTTTTAATGAACTTTTCTCATCAGGTTGAGTGGTGGGCCAAACAAAGGCCATAAACCATGTAATATAACTCCCAATATTAAACAAGAGAAGCCCTCCTTTTAATTGTTGGTCAGTGATAGCATAGTAATATCAGAAACTACACCCATAAAACACATTAACATGACCACACAAATGTAAACAGAAATAGGATGACACCATTAGATATACTAAAGTGGATTGGACACAGACAACACTTCCCAACCCTTTACAAAGAACTGTTGGGAACTGGAGAGAGCAGGGGCTGAGAAACCTGGAAATATGAACAAGCTTTATTTACTGTTTCTGTGTAACTAAAATAAAAAATAATATTTTAGTGGTTGAAATAAAACTTACTCATAGTAATGTCATGCTGCAGAAGGTCATAATGTATATTATCAGTTTTCTTGTTAGTTTGTGCACTTTTGTGCTGGTGGTAATTTTGATGACTACATGCTACCTAATGAAACAACTGGGGTATAGGTTCCAGATATATAATTTAGTGGAATATAAATGTGCTTTGTAGTCTCTAAAAACTGGTGTTAGATTATGTTTTGCACCAAGGGTGATGTTTTAGTTAGCTTTCTGTTGTTTTTATTAAGAGCTTGACATTAGCACCTTCAGAAGGAAAGAGTTTACTGCATTCTGAAGTTCACAGTCTATCATGAAGGGAAGTCATGGGATGAACTCAGGTCTGGAAACATGATGTAGGAAGTAAAACAGAGAAAACTGAGTTGCATTCTATATTTATCTCCATCTTTATTAAGTTTATTTTGTTAATACAATCTAGGGCCAATTTTCCAGGTTGGCACTGCCAACCAAAGCTAAAATAATCATTGACAAAATTTTCTACCCATACTGACCCAGTGTGATAGAGACATTTTCTCACTTAACATTCTTTTGAAAAACTTACTTCTTTTTGTGTTATGTCAATAAAAACACAAGAGACCTTATGTTGAAAAATGCAAGAGATGTTTTTAAAATGCAGGCTTAGATGGTTGTTAATTTATGGTGCATTTCATTCACAGATTGAACTCACAAAATTCTCTGATATTTGTGGGCTTATTTCAACTATGCTATGGGAAGAAAGAGAAATATTGTCCAAAGATACCAAATCTCCTTGATTTAGAGACTCTGAATTTTAAATGTTATAGAAATGAGCTTAATAAATGTTTTCTTTTATGAAATCCAACTCTGCATTACCATAGCATATCGCATATACAAATATAATAGATATGCTGTCTGTTTTGATTGTTGTTTGTTTGTTTTTAAAGACCACGCTTCTCTGTGGAGATCTATCTGGCTCTACTTCAGCTCACTTTGTAAAGAAACTGGCCAGGAACTCAGAGATTCAAGGCCCTTGCTTTTTGATTGCTGGGATTAAAGATGGATGAAGCCATGCCTGGCTAGGTTTTTGTTTTGTTTTGATGTTTTTTTATATGTTATCTTTATACGGAGATAAGACAAAATACTTCAAGACAAATAAAAAGAATATTCATTTATTTCTTGGTACTAAAGAACATATATAATGTTAACTGGGTAAATTATTCAAAATAGTAGTCTATTTTTCATTGTCTTCAGTGTTAAGACAAATACTTAGATTACTTTTTCCAATATAGTATTTGTAAATGTGGTGGGGTTACAATGAGCACAACTCAATGAAGTTGTACTGTTATCACATTGCATTTGTTGCAGATATGGAGGAGTGTCTAAGATGTCCAGATGATCAGTATGCCAATACAGAGAGAACCCATTGTCTCAAAAAATCTGTGACATTTCTGGCATATGAACCCTTTGGGGATTACACTGGCAGGCATAGCCCTGGGTTCCTCCACACTCACAGTGCTTGTCCTTGGAATTTTTGTAAAGTACCAAAGTACTCCCATTGTGAAGGCCAATAACAGTACTCTCAGTTACATTCTGCTCATCTCCCTCACCTTCTGTTTTGTCTGCTCCTTGCTATTCATTGGTCAGCCCAACACAGCTACCTGCATCTTACAATAGATCACCTTTGGAGTTGTGTTCACAGTGGCTGTGTCTACTGTCTTGGCCAAAACCATCACTGTGGTCCTGGCCTTCAAGATCACTGCTCCAGGAAGAAGGATGAGGGCATTGCTTAAATCTGGGGCACCCAAATTCATCATTCCCATCTGTACATTTATACAAATTATCCTCTAGGAACATCTCCTCCATTTGTAGACACAGATGTACACTCTAAACATGGTCAAATCATCATTGTGTGCAATAAGGGTTCAATCACAGCCTTCTACTGTGTCTTGGGTTACCTAGGAGCCCTGTCCATATGGAGCTTCACAGTAGCATTTTTGGCCAGGAACCTGCCAGATACCTTCAATGAAGCCAAATATCTGACATTCAGCATGTTGGTGTTCTGCAGTGTCTGGGTCACCTTCCTCCCAGTTTACCATAGTGCTAAGGGGGAGGTCATGGTGGCTGTGGAGGTCTTCTCCATTTTGGCCTCTGGCATAGGACTCCTAGGATGTATCTTTGTGCCCAAGTGCTACATTATTCTCATAAGGCCTACGAAGAACTCATTGAGAGCTATGAGAGATAGAGTTCAAAGGAAATAAACAGTCTTTAAGATAACTCATATTACATTTTTATGATTTTGAGCAGTATCAATACAAGTTCTCAGATTAAACTGTTACAATACATTAAACATTTCTAATGTCTGACTTACTGTTTTTGTATACTGTGTTTGTGGAACATTGGAATGTTGTATGTTTAGGACCAAATTACCTTGGGTTGCCTTAGTCTTCTAGTCAGCCAACTATAACTTATCCCTGTGTGTGGCCTCCATATCAATATTTTGGAAAGGACAAAATATCTTAACGTCTACCAAACTGTAAATGGAGTTCTTACTTGGTATAATTAATAAAAAACTGGGGTCAGATATAGAAGAAAATGCTGAGATATCAGATAGAAGAAGGAGCAAGCCACAGCAACACATTACCTCCTAGTATCTAAGCAGAGAAGAGAGCATGAGTTTTTATTTCGGCCCACTTATATCCTCTTTCTGCCCAGCCATCTCCTCCATGTCTGACTGTACAGACATCCAGACCTCTGTGTTAGCTAGTAGCAATCTCCACTGTCTTACCTTCAGACAGGCTTTATATGTATAATCATGATATCAAGACACATCCCTAGATTTGTCTAAAAATAAAAAAATTGTAACTAATATAAAAAGTATATACAATATATACAGGCAATAAGTACATTAACAATGCTTAATCTATTAGCATTTGACAAATTTAGAGAATACCCCATTATCTGTTCTGTTTTGATGACTCCAAAGTCTTGCACCTAATTTATTTTCTACTCTAATTTGCATTATCAAACTATCTTTTAATGTCTTTCAAACCTGTAACACTTAACACATCTTTAGTGAGTTTCTTTACTGAGTCTGGTAAACAAGGAAAAATATAAGTAAACTATCTAGGCTTCATTCTACCGACAATAAGAGACCACAGATGCCAGCACAAACTACTATACCCAGCCAAGCTTTCAATTAATACAGATGAAAAAAACAAGATAGAACATGACAAACCCAGATTTAAATAATACATATCCACTAATCCAGCAATACAGAAAGTTCTGGAAGGAGAACTACAACCCAAGAAAGTTAACTACAACCAGAAAAATATAGGCAATAAATAGTCCCACTTTACTAACAGCCAAAAGAGAAATGAGGTGGAGGCCTACTCTGGGAACTCCCACCCCAGGGTCTGCAGGCAGACTGAATCGGTCCCTGAGAACCAAGCAACCAGGCAGTGCAGAGTGCACACTGACTTCTCTTTACGCCATCCTAGAGCCCTCATCCAGTGGCTGATGGAAGCAGAGACAGACATCCATAGATATACACTGAGCTGAAATCAGGAATGTAGTTGAAGAGAGGGAGGAAGGAAGAACGAAGGGGTCTGTACCAGGTTGGAGAAACCCACAGGAACAGTTGGCCTGAACAAGGGAGAACACATCGACCCCAGATGCTGTCAGGGAGGCCAGTACAAGACTGATCCAGACTCCTGAACATGGATGTCAATAAGGAGGCCTCTGCACTCCAGGGAGCCTCTGGTGGTGGATTAGTATTTTTCCCTGGTGCAAGAAGGGACTTTGAGAGCCCATCCCATGTGAAGGGTTACACTCTGGCCCTGGACACATGGGTAAAGGCCCAGGCCCAGCACAGGAAGATTTGGTGGACTTTGCAGAGCCCCTGTTGAGGGCCCTACCCTGCCTGGGGAGTGGTGGGTGGATGGAGTGGGGGTAGGCTGGGGGTGGGGGAGGAGGGATGGGGGTGAGGGGAGGGAGAGGGAGAAGGGACTTACATGTGAAACAAGCTTGTTCCCTAACTGGAACTAATAAATAAATTTAAAAAAAACGCCCCATTCCCTGCAGAGAGAGAGAGAGAGAGAGAGAGAGAGAGAGAGAGAGAGAGAGAACATGGATGCCAGCCCAGACTACTATACCGAACAAAGCTTTCAATCATTATAAATGGAGAAAACAATATATTCCACGACAAAACCAGTTTTAAACAATGTGTAATCACTAATCCAGCCCTACAGAAAGTACTGGAAGGAAAACTCCAACCTAAGGATATTAACTAAACTCACAAAAACATAGGAAACAGATAATGCAACTTTACCAAAATCCAAAAGAAAAATCATGGTAAATCCACACACAATACCACTACCAACAACAAATCAAAAACAAAGAATAATCACTCAAGGGTCCTTAATTTTCCTCAGTATTAATGGTCTTAACTCGCTTGTAAAAAGACACAGGGAACAGAGTGGATAAGAAGACAGAATCCATCCTTCTACTGCATATAAGGAACACACCTCAACTTCAAAGACAGACATTATTTCAGAGTAAAGGGAGGGGATAAGATATTCCAACCAAATGTACCCAAGAAATGAGCAGGGGTAGCTATCCTAGTATCTAACAAATTAGACTTCAAACTAAAATCAATCAAAAGGGATGAAGAAGGTCATTTCATATTCATCACAGGAAAAATCCATCAGGAAGAAATCTCAATTCTAAACATCTATGCCCCAAATACAAAGGCACCAACATTCATAAAAGAAACATTATTAAAACACAAATCACAAATAAGACCGCACACAGTTATAGTGGGAGACTTCAGCATCCCACTCTCAACACTAGATAGGAACACCAGAGAGGAACTTAACAAAGAGACAAAGGAACTAACAGAATCCAATTGGGATTGACAGACATCTATAGAACTTCCCATCCAAACCCAAAAGAATATACCTTCTTTTCAGCATCACATGGACCCTTCTCTAAAATTGATCTCATACTCAGGAACACAGCAAACCTCAACAGGTACAAAAAATTGGAATAAACCCCTGTGTCTAATCAGACCACCATGCCTTAAAGTTAGAGTTCAAAAACAACACAAATTTCAGGAAACCTACCAACTCACGGAAATTGAACAACATGCAATTGCCCCATTCCTGGCTCAAGGAAGAAATCAAGAAAGAAATTAAAGACTTCCTAGAATTCAGTGAAAATGAAGACACAACATACCCAGACTTATGGGACACTTTGAAAACAGTACTAAGAGGAAAGTTCATAGCTCTACATGCTCACATGAAGAAACTAGAGAATAGTCACACCAAGGAGTTGACATAACACATGAAACCTCTAGAACAAATGGAAGCAAACTCACCATGGAGGAGTAGACACCAGGAAATAATCAAACTAAGGGCAGAAATCAATAAAGTCAAAACAAAGAAAACAATTCAAAGTATCAATGTAACAAACAGTTGGTTCTTTGAGAAAATCAACAAGATAGAAAAACCTTTATCCAAACTAACAAAAAAGCAGAATGAAAAGGGGGACATAACAATGGACACTGAGGAAATCCAGAGAATCATCAGGTCATACTTTGAAAAGCTGTACTCCACAAAATTGTAAAGTTTAAAGGAGATGGACAATTTTCTGGACAGATATCACTTACCAAATTGAATCAAGAACAGATAAGCAACTTCAACAGACCTATAAACTCTAAGGAGACAGAAGCAGTCATCAAAAGTCTCCCAACCAAAAAAGCCCAGGACCAGATGGCTTCAGTAGAGAATTCTACCAGAAATTGAAAGAAGAGCTAATACCAGTACTCCTCAAATTTTTCCACACAATAGAAGCAGAAGGTTCATTGCCAAACTCTTTTTTATGAGGCTACAATTACCTTGATACACAAGCCACACAAAGACACAACTAAAAAAGAAAATGACAGACCAATATTCCTCATGAACATTGATGCAAAAATACTCAATAAAATACTGGCAGACCAAATCCAAAACATATCAGAAAAATCATCCACAATGATCAAGTAGGCGTCATCCCCGGGATGCAGGGTTGATTCAACATTCAAAAATCTATCAATGTAATCCACCATATAAACCAACTGAAAAGAAAAACTACAAGATCATCTCTCTAGAGGCTGAAAAAGCCTTTGCCAAAATACCAAACCCCTTCATGATAAATGTCCTGGAGAGATCAGGAATAACAGGAACACACCTGAACATAATAAAAACAATATGCAGTAAGCCAACAGCCAACATCAAACTAAATGGAGAGAAACTCAAAGCTATTCCTCTAAAATCAGGAACAAGACAAGGCTGTCCACTCTCTCTATATCTCTACAATATTTTCCTTGCAATTCTAGCTAGAGCAATAAGACAACAAAAGGAGATCAAGGGGATACAAATTGGAAAGGAAGAAGTCAAGCTATCAGATGTTATAGTCTACATAAGACCAAAAAATTCTACCAGGGAACTCCTACAGCTGATAGACACCTTCAGCAAAGTGGCAGGGTCAAGATTAACTCAAAAATATCAGTAGCCCTACTATAAATGGATGATAAATGTACTGAGAAAGAAATCAGTGAAACATCACACTTTACAATTGCCAAAAACAACATAAAATATCTTGGGGTAACGCTAACCAAAAAAGTGAAGACCTGTATGGTAAGAATTTTGAGTTTTTAAGGAAAGAAATTAAAGAAGATACCAGAAAATGGAAGGATCTCTCATGTTCTTGGATAGGTAGGATCAACATAGTAAAAAAGGGCAATCTTGCCAAAAGCTATCTACAGATTCAACACAATCCCCATCAAAATCCCAGCACAATTCTTCACAGACCTGAAAAAAACAATTCTCAACATTATATGGAAAAACAAAAGACCCAGGATATCCTAAACAACCCTGTACAATAACAGAACTTCTGGAGGCATCACCATCCCTGATTTCAAGTTCTATTATAGAGCTATAGTCCTGAAAACAGCATGGTATTGGCAAAAAAATAGACAGGTAGACCAATAGAATCAATTTGAAAACCCTGTTATTAACCCACACACCTATGAACACCTGATTTTTGACAAAGAATATAAAGCTATACAATTGAATAAAGAAAGCGTCTTCAACAAATGGTGCTGGCATAACTGGATGCTGGCATGTAGAAGACTGCAGATAGATCCAAGTCTTTAGCCATGCACAAAACATAAGTCAAAATGGATCAAAGACCTCAACATAAATCCAGCCACACTAATATCCAACAAATTAGACTTTAAACTAAAATCTATCAAAAGAGATGAAGGATGTCACTTCCTACTCATCACAGGAGCAATCCATGAAAATGAATTCTCAATTGTAAATATCTGTGCACTAAATACAAAGGTATCCATGTTCGTAAAAGAAACATTATTGAAATTCAATCACACATAAAGCCTCACACACTTATAGTGGGAGACCTCAACACCCCACTCTCACAACTAGAAAGGAACACCAGACAGAAACTTAACAAAGAAACAAAGGAACTAATAGAAGTTATGACCCAATTGGATTTAACAGACATGTATAGAACATTCCATGCAAACACAAAAGAATATACCTTCTTCTCGGCACGACATGGAACCTTCTCTAAAATTGACCACATACTTGGCAACATGGCAAATCTCAACAGGTACAGAAAAATAAAAATAACCCCTTGTATCTCATCAGACCTGCATGCTTTAAAGTTAGAATTCCACAACAACACAAATTGCAGAAAACGTTCAAGCTCATGGAATTGAATAATGACCAATTGCACCATCCCTGGGTCAAGGTGGAAATAAAAAATGAAATTAAAAATTGCCTAGAATTCAATGAGAGTGAGGGCACAACATACCTAAACTAATGGGCCACTATGAAAGCAGTGCTAAGAGGAAAGTTCATAGCACTAAGTGCCAACATGAGGACACTAGATAATTAACAGGACAACTGAAAGCTCTAGAACACAAAAAAGCAAATTCACCATGGAGGAATAGATGCCAGGAAATAATCAAATTGAGGGTGAAATCTATAAAGTAGAAACTAGGAAAACAATACAAAGAATCTATGTAACAAGAGTTGGTTCTTCAAGAAAAACAGCAACATAAATAAACCTTTATCCAAACTAAAAAAACGGCAGACAGTGAACATGCAAATTAATAAAATCAGAAATGAAAACAGGGACATAACAATAGAAACTGAGGAAATCCAGAAAATCATCTGGTCATACTTTGAAAACCTGTATTCCTCAAATTCAAAAATCTAAAGGAAATGGACAATTTTCTGGATAGGAATCACTTACTAAAATTAAAACAAGAACAGATAAGCAATTTAAGTATACCTATAACCCCTAATGAAAAGAGCAGTCATCAAAAGTCTCCCAACCAAAAAAAGCCCAGGGCCAGACAGCTTCAGTGCAGAATTCTAACAGAAATTCAAACAAGAGTTAATACCAATTCTCCTCAAGATATTGCACACAATAAAAGTGGAAGAGTCATTTCCAAAGTCTTTTTACAAGGGTTCAATTATCTTGGTACCCAATCCACACAAAGACACAACTAAGAAAGAGAACTACAGACCAATATCCCTCATGAACAGTGATGCAAAAATAATAAAATACTGGCAAACCGACTCCAAGAACACATCAGGAAAATCATCCACCATCATCAAGTAGGCTTCATCACTGGAGGGCAAGGTTGGTTCAACATACGAAAATCCAACAATGTAATCCACCATATGAACAGACTGAGAAAGAAAAACCACATGATCATCTCACTAGATGCTGAAAAAAGCCTTTGACAAAGTTCAACACACCTTCTTGATAAAGATCCTGGAGAGATCAGGGATAACAGGAACATCCCTGAACATAATAAAAGCAATATACAGTAACCAACAGCCGACATCAGCTAAATGGAGAGAACTCAAGGCGATTCCTCTAAAATCAGAAACAAGACAAGGCTGTCCACTATCTTCATATCTTTTCAATATTGTCCTTGAAGTTCTGGCTAGAGCAATAAGACAACAAAAGGAGATCAAGGGAACACAAATTGGAAAGGAAGAGGTCAAGCTATCACTGTTTGCAGATGATATGATAGTCTACATAAATGATCCAAAAACTCTACCAGCGAACTCCTACAGCTGTTAAACACCATTAGCAAAGTGGCAGGATACAAGATTAACTCAAAAACCAGGTAGCCCTACCATATACAGACAATAAATGGGCTAAGAAAGAAATAAAAAAAAAAATTACTGAATTCCGCCTCCGACCGACCCAGGAACTAGGGGAGTGAGTCTCTGCCCGCTCCCGACTCCAGCCCAAAACACCATACACCCTGACCCCCCCAGCCCACCCCCACCTGCGCCTGCGGGCTTGGGTTAGACACGCCCAGGCAGGGAGGAGCTCCCTGCGCCCCGAATCTGCTAGCACCCCAATCTTCCATTCCCTGACCAACCGAGGAACTAGGAACTAGTGAGGAGACTACCAGGAGAGCCAAGACCATCCAGAGATGTAGACATTGAATTCCTGGCCCCCACACACCACTGGGTCACAAGAGGAGATAGAGAGACCCAACCTGCACCCACTAAAAGAAGATATGGGGAGAAGACAGAATAAGATTTCACTCAACAACAGAAAGACCAATATGACACCACCAGAATCTAGGGACTCCACTCCAGCAAGATCTGAAAAGCCCAACACAGAAAATGAAGATGAGATGGACCTCAAAAATTATCTCAGCAAGATGATAAAAGACATTTAAAGAGGAAACAAGAAAATCCCTTAAAGAAATAGAAGAAAAAGCAAACGAAAAATTACACGAAATGGAGGAAAAGACAAACCAAAAAATTCAAGAAATAAACAAATCTCTTAAAGAATCCAAAGAAACCCAAGAAAAAGCATTCAAACAAGTGAAGGAAGTTCTTGAAACAGTTCAAAGCATGAAAGCTGAAATAGACACAATAAAGAAAACACAGAAAGAGGCGATGCTGGAAATGGAAAGGCTGGATAAATGATCAGGAACTAAAGATGTGAGTATAACCAATAGAATTCAAGAGATGGGAGAGAGAATCTCAGCTATTGAAGGCTCACTAGAGGATATACATTCATCAACCAAAGAAAACCTCAAGTCCAACAAATCCCTAACACAACATATCCAGGAAATATGAGACACCATAAAAGACCAAACCTAAGAATAATAGGTGTAGAAGAAGGAGAAGAAACACTGCTCAAAAGTACAGAAAACATATTCAACAAAATCATAGAAGAAAACTTCCCCAACCTAGAGAAGGATATGCCTATGAAAGTACAAAAAGCTTACAGGACACCAAACAGACTGGACCACAAAAAGAAGTCCCCCCAACACATAATAATCAAAACACCAAATCTATAGAATAAAGAGAAAATATTAAGAGCAGCAAAGGAAAAAGGCCAAGTAACATATAAAGGCAAACCAATCAGAATCACACCCGACTTCTCAATGGAAACTCTGAAAGCCAGAAGGTCTTGGATAGATACCCTACAAGCACTAAGGGAGCATGGATGTCAACCCAGACTACTGTACCCAGCAAAACTTTCAATCACTATAGATGGAGAAAACAAGATATTCCATGACAAAAACAGATTTAAACAATACATATCCACAAATCCAGCACTACAGAAGGATCTGGAAGGAAAACTCCAACCCAACGAACATAACTACACTCACAAAAACACTGGCAATAGATAATCTAATTTTACCAAACACAAAAAGAAACAGGAGGGCAAAACCCACACACAATAACACCACCAACAATAAATCCAAAACAAAGAAGAACCAATGAACAATGGACATTAATATCCCTAAATGTCAATGGTCTTAACTTACCCATAAAAAGATATAGGCTAGCAGAATGGATACAAAGACAGAATCCATCCTTCTGCTGTTTACAAGAAACACACCTCAATTTCAAAGGCAGGTGATACCTCAGAGTAAAAGAATGGGAAAAATTTTCCAATCAAATGGGCTCAAGAAACAAGCTGGTGTAGCAATCCTAATATCTAACAAATTAGACTTTAAACTAAAAGCAATCAAAAGAGAGGAAGAAGGGCATTTCATACTCATCACAGGAAAAGTCCATCAAGATGCAGTCTCAATCCTGAACATCTATGCCCCTAATACAAAAGCACCCACATTTGTAAAAGAAACATTATTAAAGCTCAAACCACACATAAAACCACACACACTTATAGTAGGAGACTTCAGCAACCCCCCCTTACAACACTGGACAGAACCACTAGACAGAAACTTAACAAAGAAACAAAGGATCTGACAGAAGTTATGACACAACTGGGTTTAACAGATATCTATAGAACATTCCATCCAAACACAAAAGAATATACCTTCTTCTCAGCGCCACATGGAACCTTCTCAAAAATTGACCACATAGTTGGCAGCAAAGCAAACCTCCACAGTTACAAAAGTATTGAAATAACCCCCTGTATCTTATCAGACCACCATGCATGAAAGCTAGAATTCAACAGCGAATTGCAGAAAACCTACATTTGCGTGGAAAATGAATAACACCCAATTGAACCATTCCTGGGTTGAGGAAGAAAAAAAAAGAAATTAAAGACTTCCTAGAATTTAATGAGAATGTAGACACAACATACCCGAACTTATGGGACACCCTGAAAGCAGTGCTAAGAGGGAAGTTCATAGCACTAAGTGCTCACATGAAGAAACTGGAGAAAAGTCACATTAGAGAATTGACAGAACAACTGAAAGCTTTAGAGCAAAAAGAAGCAAACTCACCAAGGAGGAGTAGACGCCAGGAAATAATCAACCTGAGAGCCGAAATCAACAAAGTAGAAACTAGGAAAACAGTATAAAGAATCAATGAAACAAAGAGTTGGTTCTTTGAGAAGATCAACAAGATAGACAAACCTCTAGCCAAACTAACCAAAAGGCAGAGAGAGAGAGCATGCTAATTAACAAAATCAGAAATGAAAAGGGGGATATAACAACAGACACTGAGGAAATCCAGAGAATCTTTAGGTCATACTTTGAAAACCTGTATTCCACAAAATTGGAAAATGTAAAGGAAATGGACAGCTTTCTGGATAAATATCACTTACCAAAATTAAATCAAGATCAGATAAACAGTTTAAATCAACCTATAACCCCTAATGAAATAGAAGCAGTCATCAAAAGCCTCCCAACCAAAAGAAGCCTAGGGCCAGATGGTTTCACTGCAGAATTCTACCAGAAATTCAAACAAGAGCTAATTCCAGTACTCCTCAAACTGTTCCCCACAATAGAAGCAGATGGGATATTGCCAAACTCTTTCTACGAGGCTACAATCACTTTGATACCCAAGCCACACAAAGATATGACTAAGAAAGAGAACTACAGACCGATATCCCTCATGAACATCGATGCTAAAATACTCAATAAAATATTGGCCAACCGAATCCAAGAACATATCAGAAAAATCATCCACCATGATCAAGTAGGCTTCATCCCAGGGATGCAAGGATGGTTCAACATACGAAAATTCATCAATGTAATCCACTATATAAACAAACTGAAAAAGAAAAACCACATGATCATCTCACTAGATGCTGAAAAAGCCTTTGACAAAATCCAACATCCCTTCATGATAAAGATCTTGGAGAGAACAGGAATAACAGGAACATATCTAAACATGATAAACGCAATATACACCAAACCAATAGCCAACATCAAACTAAATGGAGAGAAACTCAAAGCATTTCCTCTAAAATCAGGAACAAGACAAGGCTGTCCACTCTCTCCATATCTCTTCAATATTGTACTTGAAGTTCTGGCTATAGCAATAAGACAAGAAAAGGGCATCAAAAGGATACAAATTGGAAAGGATGAAGTAAATCTTTCACTATTTGCAGACGACAAGAGAGTCTACATTAGTGACCCAAAAAACTCTACCAGGGAACTCGTACGGCTGATAAACACCTTCGGCAAGGTAGCAGGATAAAAAATTAACTCAAAAAAATCAGTAGCCCTACTATATACAGATGATAAATTCAATGAGAAAGAAATCAGGGAAACATCACCTTTCACAATATCACAAGCAACATAAAATATCTGGGGGTAACACTAACCAAAAAAGTGAAAGATCTGTACAATAAGAAATTTGAGACTTTAAAGAAAGAAATTAGAGAAGATACCAGAAAATGGAAAGATCTCTCATGCTCTTGGATAGGTAGAATTAACATTGTAAAAATGGCAATCCTGCCAAAACAGTCTACAGATTCAATGCAATCCCCGTCAAAATCCCAACACAGTTTTTCACAGACATTGAAAGAACAATATTCAACTTTATATGGAAAAATAAAAAGCCCAGGATAGCCAAAACAACTCTTTACAATAAAGGATCTTCTGGAGGCATCACCATCCCCGACTTCAAGCTCTATTATAGAGCCATAGTTCTGAAAACAGCTTCGTATTGGCACAAAAATAGACTGATAGACCAATGGAATCAAATTGAAAACCCTGATATTGACCCATGCACCTATGGATACCTTATTTTTGACAAAGGTGCTAAATCTATACAATGGAAAAAAGATAGCATCTTCAACAAATGGTGCTGGTACAATTGGATTTGGACATGCAGAAAATTGCAGATAGATCCATACCTGTCACCATGCACAAAACTTAAGTGCAAATGGATCAAAGATCTCAGCATAAATCCAGCCACACTGAGTCTTCTAGAAGAGAAAGTGGGAATTACCCTTGAACAAATTGGCACAGGAGACCGCTTCCTGAACATTACACCAGTAGCAGAGACACTGAGGTCTGCAATTAATAAATGGGACCTCCTGAAACTGAGAAGCTTCTGCAAGGCAAAGGAAACAGTCAGTAGGACAAAATGACCACCCACAGAATGGGAAAAGATCTTCACCGATCCCACATCTGACAGAGGACTGATTTCCAAAATATATAAGGAGCTCAAGAAGCTAGCCACCAAAACACCAAACAATGAAATTAAAAAGTGGGGTGCAGAACTAAATAGGAATTCTCAACAGAGGAATCTGAAATGGCTGAAAGACACTTAAGAAAGTGCTCAAAATCCTTGGCCATCAGAGAAATGCAACTCAAAACAACTCTGAGATACCACCTCACACCTGTCAGAATGGCTAAAATCAAAAATACCAATGACAATCTATGCTGGAGAGGATGTGGAGAAAAAGGAACACTCCTCCATTGCTGGTGGGAGTGCGAACTTGTAAGACCACTCTGGAAATCAGTATGGCGGTTGCTCAGAAAAATGGGAATCAGTCTACCTCAAGATTCAGCCATTCCTCTCTTGGGTATATACCCAAATAGTGCATGTACATACAACAAGGACATATGTTCAACCATGTTCATAGCAGTATTGTTTGTAATAGCCAGATCCTGGAAGCAATGTAGATGCCCCTCAACTGAAGAATGAATTGAGAAAATGGGGTACATCTATACAATGGAGTACTACTCAGCAGAAAAAAGCAATGGAGTCTTGAAATTCCCAGGCAAATGGATGGAACTAGAGGAAACCATCCTGAGTGAGGTAACCCAGTCACAAAAAGACACACATGGTATGTACTCACTCATATATGAATTTTAGACATAGAGCAAAGGATTACCAGCCTATAATCCTCTTCACCAAAGAAACTAGGAAACATGAAGGACTCTAAGGGATAAATGGTCCCCAGGAATGGAAGTGGCATGAACTCCCGAACTAACTGGGGGTATGAGTGTAGGGGGTAAGGAGATGCTACAATAAGAGCAAGAGAAGAGGAGAAGAGGAGAGGAAATGGAGGGGCAGAAACACTGAGTTGGGGCAAGAATAGAGGAAAGAGACCAGGATGAGAGATACCATATCAGAGGGAGCCACTATAGGTCCGAGAAGAGATCTGGAACCAGGGAGACCTCCAGAGACCTACAAGGATGACACGATCTGACAATCCAGGCAATGATGGAGAGGATAACCCAAAAGCCCTTCCCCTAAAATGAGATTGATGACTTCTCTTTATGCCATTCTAGAGCCCTCATCCAGTGGCTGAAGGAAGCAGAGATAGACATCCACAGATATACACTGAGCCAAAATCGGGAATTTAGTTGAAGAGAGGGAGGAATGAAGAACGAAGGGGTCTGTACCAGGTTGGAGAAACCCACAGGAACAGTTGGTCTGAACAAGGGAGAACACATCAACACCAGATGCCGTCAGGGAGGCCACTACAAGACTGATCCAGACCCCTAAACATGGATGTCAATAAGGAAGCCTCTGGTTGTGGATTAGTATTTTTCCCTGGTGCAAGAAGGGTCTTTGAGAGCCCATTCCACGTGAAGGGTTACACTCTGGCCTTGGACACATGGGGCAGGGCCCAGGACCAGCATAGGAAGATTTGGTGGACTTTGCAGAGCCCCTGTTGAGGGCCCTACCCTTCCTGGGGAATGGTGGGTTGATGGGGTGGGGGTGGGCTGGGGGTGGGGGAGGAGGGTTGGGGGTGAGGGGAGGGAGAGGGAGAAGGGACTTGAAATAAGCTTGTTCCCTAACTAGAACTAATAAAATAAAATAAAATAAAATAAAAACATTACTGTTTACAATTGTGACAAACAAGATAAAATAACTTGGCGTAATGCTAACCAAAAAGTGAAAGAACTGTATCTTAAGAATTTTGAGTCTTTAAAGAAAGAAATTAAAGAAGATACCAGAAAATGGAAGGCTCTCTCATGTTCTTGGTTGGGTAGGATCAACATAGTAAAAATGCACTCCTGCCAAATGCAATCTACAGATTCAATGTAATCCCCATCAAAGTCTCAACCCAAGTTTTCACAGACATTGAAAGAACAATTCTCAACTTTCTATGGAATAACAAAAATCCAATATAGCCAAAACATCCAAACGGAACTTCCAGAGACATCACCATCCCTGACTTCAACCTCTATTATAGAGCTTTTTCCCTGAAAACAGCTTGGTATTGGCACAACAGTAGACAGGTAGACCAATGGGTTCGATTGAAAACCCAGATATTAACCCACACATCTATGAACATCTGAGTTTTGACAAAGAAGCTAAAGTATACAATGGAAAAAAAAGAAAGCATCTTCAACAAATGGTGCTGGCATAAGTAGATTCTTGCTTGTAGCAGACTGCAGATAGACCAGTATCTATCACCATGCACAAAACTTACGTCCAAATGGATCAAATACCTCATCATAAATCCAGCCATACTGAACCTCTTAGAAGAGAAGTTATATAGTACCATCAACAGCTTCCTTAACATAACACCAGTAGCACAGACACTGACATCCACAATTAATATATGGGACCTCATGAACTGAGAAGCTTCTGTAAGGCAAAGGACACAGTCAACAAGACAAAAATGCAGCCCACAGATAGGGAAAAGATATTAACCAACCCCACATCTGACAGAGGGCTGATTTCTAAAATATATAAAGAACTCAAGAAACTAGTTTCCAAAACACCACCTAATCTAGTTAAGAAGTGGGGTACAGAACTAAATGGAGTATTCTCAATAGAGGAATATAAAATGACTGAAAGACACATAACAAACTGCTCAACATCCTTAGCATCAGGGAAATGCAAATCAAAACAACTCTAAGATACCATCTTATTCAAGTCAGAATGGCTAAAATCAAAACACCAATGTCAGTTTATGCTGCAGAGGATGTGGAGAAAGGGGAACACTCCTCCACTGCCATGGTGGGAGTGCCAACTCATATAGCCACTTTGGAAATCAGTATGCCATTTCCTCAGTAATTTGGGAATCAGTCTACCACAAGATACAGCAATTCCACTCTTAGGCATATACCCAAAGATGCACATTCATGCAACAAGGACATCTGTTCAACCATGTTCATAGCAGCATTATTTCTAGTAGCCACAAAATGATGCTGCATGGGCTCTTAAGGAACCGTGAGCACATGGAAGCCCCTGCTTCTTCTCCTTTCCGTTCTCCCTGGTCTCACTGCTCTGGCTTGTGTTTGGCTGGTATTTATATCAATAAAGATATCTTGTCCTTACAGATTAAAGATTGTCTCCTGGATCACACAATAAGTGGCGCCCAGAAATCCAAAGCTCACTAGCACAAGGCAATGAAAAGATTGATCATTTATTAATTGGTAGTATGGTAGAAGCCTCAAAATTTCATTTAAAAATCATGTAAATAGCAAAGGTTTAAAAAAAAAGGACTTCTCCATCACTTGGCAACAAGCCAAGGAGATAGTGAGAAACTGTCCTACTTGTTCTTTTTATAACCAAACTCCACTGCCAGCAGGCTGTAATCCTGAAGGCATTCAAAGGAATGAGATCTGGCAGATGGATGTCTTTCACTTTACAGAATTTGGAAATTTGAAATATGTACATCATACTATTGACACATTCTCAGGTTTCCAATGGGCTATTGCTCTCAACTCTGAAAGAGCTGATTCTGTTATTACACACCTGCTAGAGGTGATGGCAGTCATGGATATACCTGCACAAATAAAAACTGACAATGCTCCAGCATATGTCTCCACAAAAATTGAACAGTTCTTCAAATATTATAACATAAAGCATGTCACCAGTATACCACACAATCTTACAGGACAAGTGGTGGTTGAGAGATCTAATAGGACACTTAAGGATATGCTCCATAGACAAGCTGGTAAGTCAAAACCCCCCAAACATAGGTTGCATAATGCTTTATTGATACTAAACTTTCTTAACGCCAATGAAAAAGGACAAACAGCTGCAGAAAGACACTGGACTATGGAAAAAACTACTGAACTGAATCAACCAGTATACTTCAAAGATTTACTAACTTGGGTATGGAAGCCTGGACACGTGTTACATTGGGATAGGGGTTTTGCATTTGTTTCCACAGGAGAAGAAAAACTTTGGATACATCAAAGTTGATCAAGATTTGAGTTGAAAAAGACAAACCTCTCGGCAAGGACCAGTGACAGGTATTTACTGACGTATATCTCATAAACTAAATAGAAATCTCCCAAAGGAAAGGGAAGTGTTTGCTTCTATCTTCACAGGAAAACCCATTTCCAGAAATCCAAGAACACTACATGGGTAGATGCTTAAGAAGAGAAGGTAAATATAACCATCAAACAAAAGGAACGTGCCATATGGTAATCTTTATAGCTGTCTCTCAAATAAGTCTATTTCTCTTTATTTCCTAGTCCCTATTCAAGTAAATCAATGCTGGATTTAGAGTTGGATTTGGCATTCCTCCCCTAAAATCCAAGCATGTTGTTTAACTAAACTTTAGAGTTTCTGTATTATATCAAGAAGCCAATTAATGTAATACAGAACGAGAGAGGAATTTGGGGACTGTCTTTGTCTTTCTTGGCTCCTTCCTTCAAGGTGTACACTGTCTCATAATCATTATTTTTCCTTGATTGCCTTTTCTAGCATACATACACATACAAGCAAACATTTCTTGGCTAATACTTATGTTTGAGTCCCACACAGCCAATGAAGACCCACCTGACAGCAATCCTGGATGCTCCGGAAGGAAATTGGGCCATACCTCCTAGACTGCACTGGATCCAACTTACTCCATTTCAACTGACTCTCCGACCAGAGCTTCGAGTACTGACATCAATCAAGTTGAGGATTTCAACCTAGATCTTCAATCAAGCAAATTCCATCTAACATGGACTGGATATAATCCATTGCAGACTCTCTCTATACTAACATTTTCTTTCCACAGGACCCCACAAAAGGCTACCATTGTCCCATTTCAGCAAGAAGTAACTTGGAGGATGCTATGCCCCCCATTCCCCAATATTGTCTATTACGGTAGTATAAGCCTAGTTAGGAATAACTTTCCTATTGTTTAGGGTTGGGATTGGAAGGAGGTGTTCAAGTTGGTGTTCAAGTTCAAGGTGTTCAAGTCATCTTTCAGATGACTTTAGGGTTTAGCTGAGATAGACATGGTTAGGATGTGCAATAGCAGATATCTTGTATTTCACCTTTATGATTGTTAATTTTGGATACTTTACACTGTTAAGTTTTAATCCTCCTTTAGACTAAAAGGGGAATTGTAGGGGACAGTAAGCCATACCTGTTAGAGTCTGGCTGCAGGAGTGCCTGACCACACCTGTCAAGACGTGGTCAAAGTGAGGTCAGGATGACGCAGCATGGACTCTTAAGGAACAGCGAGCACATGGAAGCCCCTTCTTCTTCTCCTTCCCCTTCTCCCTGGCCTCGATGCTCTGGCTTGTGTTTGGTTGGTATTTATCTCAATAAAGGTATCTCGACCTATGGATTACAGATTGTCTCCTGGATCATGAAATAGGAGATAATAAATGACTGTGGACCAGAATTGAATTGACAACTCAAGAACTAAGAAATATATTTCAAACCTTACAAGGTGAAAAGTTCTTTAGCAGTCCAAGAAAATTATCAGCTGAGTCTCAGAGACAATTGCTCTGGTAGAAAAGAAATTACAGGATGCATATGTGGATTGTTTGTATCCAGAGATTCAATTCTTGTTTTATCTTTTACCCATTTCCCTAAAGGATTTTTAAGGCAGAGAGAAGATAGTATCTTAGAATGGATATTTTTAGCATACAAACAGAGTTAAAAATACAAGACCTATGTAGAAAAATTTTCTGAGTTATAAATCATAAAATTTCAGTAAAGTGGTTGAAAGCCCTTATAATACCATTCAAAAGTCAGAATCATAGGGCATTCTCATGTTATGATTAGATATTTCTGAATCTTTTAATATAGTAACTGACTCTGGATAGGCATAAATATTTGTTTTTCATATTAGAATTCCTGAAAATATCCCAGATGATTTGGAATTAACTTTGTTAATTACTCAATTACAAAAAAATCAGAAATAGAAATCATAGCTTATATATAACACATATCGGATTCAATACATGTCTGCCAGTCCCTCTGGTACAAAGTGCCAGTCCCTCTGGTACAAAGTAATGATGAAATTGATCAGCTATTTATAGGAAACATGCTAAATGCCTCAAAATTTCATAAGATGTATGATGTGAATAAGAAGGTTCTGAAAAATATTTTCCAACCATTTGGCAACAAGCTAAGGAAAGTATAAAGAAATGTCCTACTGTTTCTTTATATAAATAAACTCCAATGCCTGAAGGAAATAGCACAAATGGTACTCAAAGTAGTGAATATTTGCAATTGGATGTGATTCATTTTGAAGGGGTTTCAATATTATATATGTATAGCATACCATAGACATATATTCAGTATCTCAATGGGTTTTTGAGTTCTAAAAAGCCTTCTTTAAATACACATTTATTAGAAGTTACGGTCATGATGGGTATACCTGTACAAATTGAGACCAACAATGCTGGAGCATATCTCTAGTGAAATGAAACACTTTTTGCATATTACAAAATAAAGCATATTACAAGTAGACCACACAATCCTACAGGGCCAGCAGCTATAGAAAGATCTATTTGAACTGTATACCAGAAAGGGTTAATAAAGACCCCCCAGAGACAGTTTGCACAATGCTTTTTTAACTTCAAATTTTGTACATGCTAATTGAAAGTAACAGCAGCTATGAAGACACATTTTATAATTTAAAAAATACTAATGAATTAAATCAGACTCAGTACATTAAATTCGTTGACCTCAGAATGGATACCAGAAAATGTGTTACACTGGGGAAGACATTTTGCTTTTGCTTCCACAGAAGAAGAAAAAAATATGGATATCAACAAAATTTATAAAGATTAGATTTGAACAAGATCAACAAAATTTATAAAGATTAGATTTGAACAAGATCAACAAAATTTATAAAGATTAGATTTGAACAAGAGACAAGTATTGGTTAAAAGTACTGATAGTTCATGAAAAACATGACCATTAAATCTAAACTAAATTATAATACTAACAAATGCTTTCCATTTGATCATATATAACTTGTCAAAAGGAAAACTCTCCAAAGTTAGTTTAGGGGAAAGATTTTGTTTTTATTTTCCAGACGAATGAAGACATCTAGATAAGGAATCTGAAGACCACTGGACAAATGAGGCATCTGAAAAAATGATGACTAATCCAAACAAAATATCCCCAAAAAAGGAGTAAATTGATTTTTTCAGGTGAGTAGTACTCCATTGTGTAAATGTACCACATTTTCTCTATCCATTCTTCAGTTGAGGGGCATCTAGGTTGCTTCCAGTTTCTGTCTATTACAAACAACACTGCTATGAACATAATTGAATATATGTCCTTGTTGTATGAATGTGCATTCTTTGAGTATATGCCCAAGAGGTATTGCTGGATCTTGAGATAAACTGATTCCCATTTTTCCTGAGAAAGAGCCATACTGATTTCCAAAGTGGTTTTACAATTTTGTACTCCCACCATCAATGGAGGAGTGTTCCCTTTTCTCCATATCCTCTTCAGCATTAACTGTTACTGGTGTTTATTATTTTAGCCATTCTGGCCAGTGTAAGATGACATCTCAGAGTTGTTTTGATTTGCATTTCCCTGATGGCTAAGGATTTTGAATACTTTCTTAACTGTCTTTCAGCCATTTTAGATTCCTCTGTTGAGAATTTTCTATTTAGTTCTGCACCCCACTTTTATTTCTTTATTTCTTTATTTATTTATTTATTTATTGGTTTTGTGAGACAGGGATTCTCTGTGTAGCTTTGGAGCCTATCCTGGCACTTGCTCTGGAGACCAGGCTGGCCTTGAACTCACACAGATGCATCTGCCTCTGCCTCCCAAGTGCTGTGATTAAAGGAGTGTGCCACCAATGCCCAGCCATACCCCACTTTTAATTTCATTGATTGGTGTTTTGGTGGTGAGCTTCTTGAGTTCATTTGTATATTTTAGATATCAGCCCTCTGTCATATGTGGGGTTGGTGAAGATCTTTTCCCTGTCTATGGGCTGCCTTTTTGTCTTGTTGACTCTGTCCTTTGCCTTACAGAAGCTTCTCAGTTTCAAGAGGTCCCATTTATTAATAGTAGACTTCAATGTCTGTGCTACTGGTGTTATGTTCAGGAAGTGGTCTCCTGTACCAATTAGTTCAAGGGTACCAACCACTTTCTCTTCTAGGAGGTTCAGTGTGGATGGATTTATGTTGAGTTCTTTGATCCATTTGGACTTAAGTTTTGTGCATGGTGATAGACATGGATCTATCTGCGGTCATCTATGTGCCAGCATCCAGATATGCCAGCACCATTTGTTGAAGATGCTTTCTTTATTCCCTTGTATAGTGTTAGATTCTTTGTCAAAATTCAGGGGTTCATAGGTGTGTGGGTTAATATAAGGGTTTAAACCTTGCTTCCATTGGTCTACCTATTTTTGAGCCAATACCAAGCTGTTTTCAAGACTATGGCTCTATAATAGAGCTTGAAATCAGGGATGGTGATGCCTCCAGAAGTTCTTTTATTGTACAGGGTTGTTTTGGCTATCCTGGGTCTTTTGTTTTTCCATATAATGTTGAGAACTGTTTTTTCAGGTCTGTGAAGAATTGTGCTGGGATTTTGATGGGGATTGTGTTGAATCTGTAGATTGCTTTTGGCAAGATTGCCATTTTTACTATGTTGATCCTACCTATCTAAGAACATGAGAGATCCTTCCATTTTCTAGTATCTTCTTTAATTTCTTCCTTTAGAGACTCAAAGTTCTTATGGTACAGGTCTTTCACTTTTTTGGTTAGCATTACCACAAGGTTGTTTGTGGTTGTTTTTGGCAGTTGTAAAGGGTGATGTTTCTCTGACTTCCTTCTTAGCACATTTATCATCTGTATATAGTAGGGTTACTGATTTTTTTTAGTTAATTTTGTATCCTGTAACTTTGCTCTGAAGGTGTCTATCAACTGTAGGAGTTTCCTGGTAGAGTTTTTTGGTTCACTTATGTAGACTATCATATCATCTGCAAACAGTGAAAGCTTGACCTCTTCTTTTCCAATCTGTGTTCCCTTTATCTCCTTTTGTTGTCTTATTGCTCTAGCTAGAACTTCAAGGACAATATTGAAGAGATATGGAGAGAGTGGACAGCCTTGTCTTGTTTCTGATTTTTAGAGGAATAGCTTTGAGTTTCTCTCCATTTAGATTGATGCTGGCTGTTGGTTTACTGTATATTGTTTTTATTATGTTCAGGGATGTTCCTGTTATCCCTGATCTCTCCAGGACCTTTATCTTGAAGGGATTTGGGATTTTGTCAAAGGCTTTTTTCAGCATCTAGTGAGATAATCATGTGGTTTTTCTTTCTCAGTCTGTTTATGTGGTGGGCTACATTGATGGATTTTCATATGTTGAACCAACCCTGCATCCTGAGGATAAAGCCTACTTGATGATGGTGGATGATTTTTCTGATATGTTTTGGAGTCGGTTTGCCAGTATTTTATTGAGTATTTTTGCATCACGGTTCATGAGGGATATTATTCTGTAGTTCTCTTTCTTAGTTTGTCTTTGTATGGCTTGGGTACCAAGATAATTGAACCCTCATAAAAAGACTTTGTAAATGACTCTTCTGCTTCTATTGTGTGAAATATCTTGAGCAGAATTGGTATTATCTCTTAATCGAATTTCTGCTAGAATTCTGTACTGAAGCCTCCTGGCCCTGGGCTTTTTTTGATGATTGCTTCTATTTCCTTAGGGTTTATAGGTCTGTTTAAGTTGCTTATCTGTTCTTGATTCAATTTTGGTAAGTGATTTCTGTCCAGAAAATTGTCCATTTTCTTTAAATTTTCAAATTTTGTGGAGTACAGCTTTTCAAAGTATGACCTGAAGATTCTCTGGATTTCCTCAGTGTCCATTGTTATGTCCCCCCCCCTTTCATTTCTGATTTTGTTAATTTGCATGTTCTCTCTCTCTCTGCCTTTTGGTTAGTTTGGATAAAGGCTTTTCTATCTTGTTGATTTTCTCGAAGAACCAACTCTTTGTTACATTGATTCTTTGAATTGCTTTCTTTGTTTTGACTTTATTGATTTCTGCCCTCAGTTTGATTATTTCCTGGCGTCTACTCCTCCAGGGTGAATTTGCTTCCATTTGTTCTAGTGCTTTCAGTTGTGATGTCAACTCTCTGGTGTGACTATTCTCTAGTTTCTTCATGTGAGCATGTAGAGTTCTGAACTTTCCTCTTAGTACTGCTTTCAAAGTGTCCCATAAGTTTAGGTATGTTGTGTCTTCATTTTCATTGAATTCTAGGAAGTCTTTAATTTCTTTCTTGATTTCTTCCTCGACCCAGGAATGGTGCAATTGCATGTTGTTCAATTTCCATGAGTTAGCTTTTTCTTGCAATTTGTGGTGTTTTTGAATTCTAACTTTAAGGCATGGTGGTCTGATAAGACACAGGGGGAGGGTATTCCAATTGTTTTGTACCTATTGAGGTTTGCTATGTTGCCAAGTATGTGGCCATTTTAGAAAAGGTTCCATGTGATGCTGAAAAGAAGGTATATTCTTTTGGGTTTGGATGGGAAGTTCTATAGATGTCTGTCAATCCCAATTGGGTCATAACTTCCTGTTAGTTCCTTTGTCTCTTTGTTAAGTTTCTGTCTGGTGGTCCTATCCAGCTTTGAGAGTGGGGTGTTGAAGTCTCCTAGCCACTATAACTGTGTGAGGTCTTATTTGTGATTTGAGTTTAATAATGTTTCTTTTACAAACATTGATGCCTTTGTATTTGGGGCATAGATTTTTAGAATTGAGACTTCCTTCTGATTGATTTTTCCTGTGATGAGTATGAAATGACCTTATTCATCTCTTTTGGTTGATTTTAGTTTGAAGTATAATTTGTTAGATACTACAATTGCTACCCCAGCTTGTTTCTGGGTCCATTTGATTGGAATATCCTAACCCTTTACTCTGAGGTAATGTCTGTCTTTGAATTTGAGGTGTATTTCTTGTATCCAGCAGAAGGATGGATTCTGTCTTCGTATCCCTCTGTTAGCCTGTGTCTTTTTATAGGTGAGTTAAGACCACTAATATTGAGGGATATTAGGGACCATTGAGTGTTTATTCTTGTTTGTTTTTGATTTGTTATTGGTAGTGGTATTGTATGTGGATTTACCCTGCTCTTTCTTTTGGGTTTTGGTAAAGTGGGATTATCTATTGCCTATGTTTTTGTGAGTGTAGCTAATTTTCTTAGGTTGGAGTTTTCCTTCCAGTACTTTCTGTAGGACTGTATTAGTGGTTGCATATTGTTTAAATCTGGTTTCATCATGGAATATCTTATTTTCTCCATTTATAGTGATTGAAAGCTTTGCTGGGTATAGTAGTCTGGGCTGGCATCCGTGTTCTCTTAGAGTTGGTAGAATATGTATCCAAGTCCTTCTCGCTTTCAGAGTTTCCATGGAGAAATCCTGTATAATTTTGATAGGTTTGTCTTTATATGTTACTTGGCCTTTTTCCTTGGCTGCTCTTAATATTCTTTCTTTATTCTGTATGTTTGGTGTTTTAGTTATCATTTGAGGAGGGGACTATCTTTTGTGGTCTACTCTATTTGGTGTTCTGCAGGTTTCTTGTACTTTCATTGGCATGTCTTAGGTTGGGAAAGTTTTCTTCTATGATATTGTTGAATATGTTTTCTGCACCTTTGAGTTGGGTCTCTTCCCCTTCCTCTATACCTATTTTCCTTAGGTTTGGTCTTTTCATCATGTCCCATATTTCCTGGGTATTTTGTGTTAAGGATTTGTTGGACTTAAGATTTTGTTTGCTTGATGAATTTATTTCCTCGAGTTTATCTTCATCGTCTGAGATTCTGTCTTCCATCTCTTGTATTCTGTTGGTTATGCTTGCATCTATGGTTCCTGATTGTTTACTCAGCTTTTCTACTTCCAGCATTCCCTCAGTTTGTGTTTTCTTTATTATCTCTGTTTCAGTTTTCAGGTCTTGAACTGTTTTCTTCAGCTGTTTAACTGTATTTCTTTGATTTGTTGCATCTTTTGGTTTGTCTTTTCTTCCATTTCTCTGAAGGATTTTCTCCTTTCCTCTCTTAGAGCCTGTATCAACAGCATGAAGTTGTTTTTAAGGTTGCTCTCTTCTGCTTCATCTGTGTTTGGATGTTCAGGTCTTGCTGGTGTAGAGTCCCTAGACTCTGCTGGTATCATATTGGTTTTTCTGTTGTTGGATGTGTTCTTATATTGTCATCTTCCATCTTTTTTTCCAGTGGGTACAGTTGGTGTCTCTTCCTTTCCTGGTGTATATGGGTCCAAGATTCTCTTACAGTGGGTGCATGAGGGTCCAATACTCTGATGGGTCTCAAGGTGGGTGCAGGCAGGTGTGAGGCACTGATTCTCCAGTTGGGTGGGAGCGAGACTAGCACAGAGATGTCAGCAGATTCAGGGTTGCTTGGTCCTCAGGGGCGGAGTTGACCTGCCTGTAGACCCCAGGATGGGAGTTCCCAGATTGGTTAGACAGAAGGTTGGCCCAAGACAGGGGCCAAAGACCCTCACCCCTGCCCTGAGTGGGGGGCAGAGTAGCCCAGCAATCTCATCAGATTCATGGTTGTTTGGCCCTTAGTGGCCAAGTCGATCTGCCAGCAGACCCCAGGATGGAAGTTCCCAGACTGGGCAGGCAGAAGTTGGGCTCAAGGCAAGGGCCAAAGCATGGAAATTCAGTCTTAAACTGTGATTTCCTGGAAACTAAAAAGATACTTTGTTACTTTAATAGGGAAAACCAGGACACAGCAGAAATATGACTAGAGCAAATCTATACTCCAATAGACTAAATAACTCGCTATACAATTCTCTGGGATTTACTAATGACTCTGGGCCCCTCCAAGAAACTTGGGTCACTTATCAAGTTCTGTACTCTGCAGCAACCACTACTTGTCATCTAGACACCAGACGCCTTGTCTCCACTTCTAATGCTAATCTTATTGTTCATCCCATGGTACTGGTATCATCAAAACTGCTGGGGCCACTTGATGCATCTGGACTGTAATTTTGCCAATATTATCTCCTGGGCACTCTTTCGAATCTCAAGTCCTCACATACAGTGCCAATATCCATGAGTACTCTCCCTGACCACATCAATCCTTCAAAATGAACATCATATTGTGTAAGTTTACAGTGAGAAATTTGGGTTCGAGCATAAGTTACACCATTGGTCATATCCCAAACCCAGTTCTGTGTGCTTACAATCAGCACTTTACAGAATATTTAACTGTCCTTCTCTGTATGTGATTCTCTTATTGGTTGATGAATAAAACACTGTGTGGCTAGTGGCCAGGCAGGGAGGATATATGGGACTACCAGAGTAGGAGAATTCTGGGGGGTAGGAAGTCAGGAGTTGCCATGTAGCCACTGGGAGGACAGGCTTGCACCAGGAATTCTCCAGATGAATAAGACTATGTGAAAATACTTAGATTAATAGAAAGGGGTTAATAATTAAGACAGAGCTAGCCAATAAGAAGCACAAGCCACCGGCCAACAGTTTCATAATTAATATATACCTTTGTGTGTTTGTGTTGGGGCTCAAGGGCAGCCAGGCCAAGAATCTCTTCTTAAATTTAACCTCAATTATGCAGTTCTCTCCATTTATTTTTTTCTTTTTCTTAGGTTATCTGATTATTAGAATGCCTTTTTTTAACTCAAATATTCTGGGATCAAAATTTCTTCTTGAACCACAATTCATGTGGTTTTTAAAATTTTTTTAATCTTATTTTCCTTTTTTATTTAAATTAGAAACAGGCTTGTTATAAATGTCAATCCCAGTTCCTTCTCCCTTCCTTTATCCCCTACCCCCCAACAACCCTCTATCTCATCCACTTTCTGCTCCCCAGGGAGGGTGAGGCCTTCCATCGGGGGAATCTTCAAAAATCTGTCATATCATTTAGAGCAGGGCCTAGGCCGTACGTCCCCTGTGTGTCTAGCCTGAGGGAGTATCCCTCGATGTGGAATGGGCTTCCAAATTTCATTCATATACTAGGGATAGATGCTAATCCATTGCAAGGGGCACCATAGATTGCCCAGGACTCTTAACAGACACTCAATTTCAGGGGTCTGGGTTGGTCCTATGCTGGTGTCCCAGCTATCAGCCTGGGGTCCATGAGTTCCCCCTTAGTCAGGTCAGCTGTTTCTGTGGGTTTCACTAGACTGGTCTTGACCCCTTTGCTCATCACTCCTCCCTCTCTGCAACTCCATGAAAAAAATCAAGCTAGGAAGGAATGGACTTATTTGACTAATACTTCCATATTACCATTCATCATCAAGGATATCAGGACAATAACTCAAACAGAATACGAAACTGGAGGCAGGATCTGAGACAGAAGTCGTGGAGGGTTGCTGCTTACTGGCTTGCTCACCATCACTTTCACTTTCTTGATCTTCTTTCTTATAAAACCAATGTCCTAGGGCCCAGGGTTGGCAACAGGCAGTATCAGGTGGGCACTCCCTATCAATCTCTAATGAAGAAAATGCCTTACAGGTCTGCCTACAACCCAATCTCATGGTGGCATGTCTGTATTTGAAGTTTCCTCCTCTCAGATGACTATTGCTTGTGTCAAGTTGGCTTTAAATTATTAGGTACAGTATCTACTTAGCAAAATTCAGTAATGAATCCAACCAATAAGCCTCATGACCTGCCTAGTCAGAGTGCTTTGACTAGTTACACAGTCCCAGGCATATACTATCTATTGTAGGATGGGCTTCCTATTCAATTGAAGAGTCGTCAGTTATGCTCATTGGAGTAGTGACACTATAATGCATTTTTTGTTTTGTTTCTCAGGCAAGGGGAATCTACACCTGTGAGGTATTTGCAGATACTAATGGGCATTATGGTGAATACCAAGTAGCTCCACTGGATGCTTAGATCTGAGATGACCCTCCCTATCTTGGACACTATGGGGCACTGTTTGCTACATTTGTAGAGGAACCCTTCCAGATTAGGGCCTTTTCTGCCCAACTAACTTGAAATCCTGAGGCACAATCCAATTGCATCATGTCAAATGGCCTTGTGCCATAAGCTTATGACATAAGTTTTACAAATACACTTCCCCATTTGGGTTTGTCCCTGTGGCTCTTCTCTTCTTAGACATATTTTTCCCAGCATGTTCTTTTCCCTTGAACAGAAAACCTCAGATATAAAGCCTGGGGGTAGAAAATGTTGAAGATTTCTCCAGGGAACTGTCAGAAGCAAATGTGGAATGATTAGGTAGTGTTGCCTGCTCACAATTCACCTGATGAAAGGGTGAACTTGGCATTACTGCAGATTTCCTTTATACTGAAAGAAACACCAACAATGTCCATGTTGATTTATTTCCTCCTGACCCTGAAGCTTCCTGTGCTGCTGTGCAAGTTGGTTCTCTCCAGGATGTCGTATCTCTTGGACAGACTATGTATGTCAGGATGGAGACATGGTGATCAGTGCATTCTTACCCCTTTATACCTTTCAAACCTCCCAGCACAGAGAAGGGTCAGAGGCCACAAGAATTCATCCAAGTGTCTCCTGCCTGCTCTTCCCAGCCCCTTTCTCCAGGATGTACACTTAATCTATTTCACATTTTTCTTCTAAGCAGCATCTCCTTCCAATGTGGTAAGAGTTTTTCATTTTCATATTCTGGCAACACACTCAGGTCCTCACTCTGTGTGTGTGTGTGTGTGTGTGTGTGTGTGTGTGTGTGTGTGTGTGTGTCTGTCTGTCTGTCTGTCTGTCTTGTCTGTCTGTCTGTCTGTGCATCATGTTCCCTGTCAGTAACATCCGCAGCTTACATCCACAGTCTGGCAGCTTGACTTGGTCCAGATTTACTTTGTCTTCAGTTGTTTTCTAACCCAGGTTGTATAGTTCCAGGATCATATTCCTCCAGTCGTTCACATTCAAGACTTTGGTGCTGAGGATGTCCCCTTATTTAAGACAATTTTCACCACTTTCCTCCTTCTATTTCTCTTTGGGAATTATTGCAATGACATTTGAACACTCATATAATTTCCTTATTAATGTAACATATGTGTCTGGATGTTTACTAGTTTATACATAGCATGACTTTTGAAATTCATTTTTGAACTTAAAGAAGATTGTTCTTTGTACTTAACGAATTGGGTTTCAAACGCATTTGTTTTCACAATGATCTAACCAACCAAAGTCTCTGTGACTGAGCAAAAGGGATCTCTCTGATGGTAACATTCTGAATTCTTTGTTATGCAGAAGTTGCTCTTTGGAAGATGACACATTTATAATACTCTGAATTTAAGGTTTTGCTGTGTTCTGTGTGTGGATTCCCCTCCAAAGGCCACCTTTGCAATGCTTACTATCCAAGCTTTGGTTCTAGATGTTGGTGGAAATAATTAAGTGTTAGTGAACCATTGTAGTGCATGTAGGGCACATGCAGGAAGGGGAGTGTGGAAACCCTTAGCTTTTTCTCTTTTCTTTTTCAAATCCCTATTATGAAGTTAAAATCATGCTGGTTTTTGAATCTCCATGACATCCTTGATTGCAACATGTCCAATAGAAACTGTGACAGCAAACCATAGATACACAAGCAGGAATTTGTGTGTGTGTGTGTGTGTGTGTGTGTGTGTGTGTGTGTGTGTATTAATTAAGCACCTTCAGAAGGAAAGAGTGCACTTCATCATAAAGTTTACACTCTATCATGAAGGAAAATCATCGATTGAAGTCAAGTCTGGAAACTTAATGCAGGAAGTAAAGCAGAGTACATGGAATTGCATTATGTATTACTCTCCATCTCTATTTAGCTTATTTTGTTAATACAATCTATGGTTCACTTCCAAGGTTGGCACTGCCCACCAAAACTAGACCATCCTATAATAATCATTGAGAAATTGCCCCACAAGACTGGTCCATTTAGCCATTTCTTACTTTATATTCTTCTTTAAAATTATTTTATTTGTGCTATGTTGAAAAATGAACACAAGAAATACATGTTGAAAAAACACAAGAGACATTTTTGAAACATAAGCTTTGATGGCTGTTAATTTATGGTGCATTCCATTCATCAGTGGAATTCAATTTTTTCTCAGCATATTTGGGGGCATTAGTGCATCTCTGCCATGTGGAGAAAGAACAATAATGTCCAAGAGACACAACATCTCTTTGTTTTAGAGACTATGGATATTCAATGTTATAGAAATAAGAGTAATAAATGTTTGCTTTCATGAAATCCAACCCTACACTGCCATTCAATATCAAATATACAACTAGAATAATATGTTGTCTGTTTTGGTTGTTTTTCAAGAGTTTCTCTGTAGAGACCTGGCTATACTTCAGCTCACTTTGTAGACAAGACTGGCAAGGAACTTCCATATTCAATTCCCTTGCTTCCTGATTGCTGGGATTTAAAATTCTGGCTAGTTTTCTTTATCTTTTTTGTTTTGTTGTGTTTTGTTTTCTTGTTGTTTTGGTATGCTATCTTTTTTTCTATCTGTTCTTTTTTGTTTATTATGTACATGGTATTCTGTGTGCATGTATGCCTGAAGAGGTCACCAGATCTCACTACAGATGGTTTCTGGGCATTGAACCCGGAACCTCTGGAAGAGTAGTCACTGCTCTTAATCCCTGAGCCATCTCTCCAGCCTTGGTATGCTATCTTTATATGGAAATAAGAGAAGACATTTCAAGACAAATAAAAAGAATATCCATTTATTTACTTGCTACTAATATTAACTGAGCAAAATCATCAAGGCAGTAGCCTATATTTCATTGTTTTCAGTTCTACGAAGACTCACTGGATTAATTTTCCCTGTGTAGTACTTTCAGGTTTCTTTGGGGTTACAATGAGCAAAACTCACAGAAGTTGTACTAATATTGCATTGCATTTCTTACTAGATATGGAGCAGTGTGTGAAGTGTCCAGATAATCAGTATTCCAGCAAAGAGCGAACCAGCTGCCTCCAAAAAGGTGTGACATTTCTGGCATATGAAAACCCCTTGGGGATGACACTCACTGGCTTGGCCCTGAGCTCCTCTATACTCACTGTGCTTGTCCTTGGAGTTTTTGTAAACATCAAAATACTCCCATTGTGAAGTCTAATAACAGTACTCTCAGCTACATTCTGCTCATCTCCCTCCCCTTTTGTTTTCTCTGCTCCTTGCTATTCATTGGTCAGCCCAACATAGCCACCTGCATCCTGCAACAGATCACATTTGGAGTTGTGTTCACCTTGGTTATGTCTACTGTCTTGGCAAAATTCATTACTGTTGTCTTGGCCTTCAAGATCACTGCTCCAGGAAGAAGGATGAGGGCATTGCTTAAATCAGGGGCACCAAAATTCATCATTCCCATCTGCACAATTATACAAATTATCATCTGTGGAATATGACTAGGAACATCTCCATTTGTAGACTCAGATGCACACTCTGAACATGGTCAGATCATCATTGTGTGCAATAAAGATTCAATCACAGCCTTCTACTGTGTCTTGGGTTACCTAGGGGCCCTGTCCATATGGAGCTTCACAGTATCATTTTTGGCCAGGAACCTGCCTGACACCTTCAATGAAGTCAAATATCTGACCTTCAGCATGCTAGTGTTCTGCAGTGTCTGGGTCACCTTCCTCCCAGTCTACCACAGTGCTAAGGGGGAGGTCATGGTGGCTGTGGAGGTCTTCTCCATCTTGGCTTCTAGTACAGGACTCCTAGGATGTATCTTTATCCCTAAGTGCTACATTATTCTCATGAGACCTGATAAGAACTCATTGAAAGCCATGAGAGATAGAGTTCAGTGGAAATAAATAGGTATTTCAGATAACTAGTGCTATATTTTTAGGACTTTGAGCATTGTTAATAGATGTTCTAAGCTAGGTATTGGTGGCCCACACCTTTAATCCCACCACCCAGGAGGCAGAGACAGGTGGATCTCAGTGAGTTTTAAGCTACTCTGGTCTGCAAAGTGAGTTCCAAGACAGCCAGGATTGTTACACAGAGAAATCCTGCCTCAACAAAAAGTTCTCAGGTTAAATTGCTGCTGCACATGCATTAAACATACTTCAAGTCTGACTTATTGTTTGTAGAATTCTGTGTTTGTAGAATAGTGAATGTTGCATATCCAGGACCAAATTATCTTGTGTTGCCTTAGCCTTCCAATAAGCCTGCTATAATTTATGCCTATATGTGGCTTCCAGATAAATATTTTTGAAAAGTACAAAATTATCTTACCTTCCAGCAAACCAATATTAAGATATTATAAGATAATACCAAATACTAATTACAGCATAGAATTCCAAGATTTGCTGTAATTTATGACATGACTTATTCATAACGATATTTTGAAAGTGTCTTTATTTGTGGATTAATTTGATTTGTTACTATAAATACTACTTAAAAACATCATCATACAATCTGGTCTTGCCCCTCCAACCTCTGGTTGAGAAGTGGGTACCAGGGGATATCCTATCCCACTTCCACCTCTCCAAGCTCCCTGACCTGTGATCCCCAGACCCTTCCAGCCCCCCACAGAGGGACCTGGAGGCAGAACAAAGCAGCCAGTTTCATCGGCAGCCATTCTGGTCATGCCCCTCCTCCCTCATGTTCAGAGGAGAAAGAGAGACCCCATCTACACCCACTGGAAGAAGACATGGGAAGACAACAGCATAAAAACACATCCAACAACAGATAGACTTATATAACACCACCAGAGTCTAGGGACTCTACACCAGCAAGACCTGAACATCCCAACATAGATGAAGCAGAAGATAATGGCCTTAAAAACAACCTCATAAAAATGATAGAGGCCCTCAAAGAGGATATGAGAAAATCCTTTAAAGAAATGGAAGATAAACCAAAAAATGCAAGAAATCAACAAATCTCTAAAGGAACGCCAAGAAAAAAATAAACAAACAAATGAAGGAAATAATCCAGACAGTTCAAGACCTGAAAACTGAAATAGAAACAATAATGAAAACACCAACTGAGGGAATTCTGGAAATAGCAAAGCTGAGTAAACAATCAGGAACCACAGATGCAAGCATAACCAACAGAATACAGGAAATGGAAGAGAGAGTCTCAGGCGCTCAAGATAAACTAGAGGATAGATTCATTGACCAAAGAGAATTTTAAATGCAACAAACTCTTAACACAAATATCCAGGAGATAAGTGATACCAGTAAAAGACCAAACCTAAAAATAACAGGTATAGAAGAAGGAAAAGAAGCCCAGCTGAAAGGTGCAGAAAACGTACTCAACAAAATCATAGAAGAAAACTTTCCTAACCTGAAGAAGAACATGCCTCTCAAAGTGCAGGACAAGAAGCTTACCAAACACCAAACAGAATGGACCAAAAAAAAAATCCCCTTGCCACATAATAATCAAAATGACAAACATACAGAATAAAGAAAGAATATTAAGAGCAGGGAAGGAAAAAGGCCAAGTAACACATATAAAGCCAGAACTATCAGAATTACACCTAATTTCTCTGAGGAAAATCTGAAAGCCAAAAGGTCTGGATAGATGTTCTACAAACACTAAGAGACCACAGATTCCAACCCAGACTACTAGACCCAGCAAAACTCTAAATCACTATAGACAGAATCTCAGGTGCTGAAGATAAACTAGAGGAAATAGATTCATCAACCAAAGAAAATCTTAAGTCCAACAAATCCTTAACACAAAACATCCAGGAAATATGGGACACTGTGAAAAGACCAAACTTAAGGATAATAGGCATAGAAGAAGGTGAAGAAGCCCAGTTCAAAAGTGCAGAAAACATATTCAACAAAATCATAGAAGAAAATTTTCCCAACCTGAAGAAGGACACACCTATGAAAGTACAAGAAGCTTACTGAACACCATATAGACTGGACCAAAAAAAGTCCCCTCCCCACATAATATTCAAAACACCAAACATACAGGATAAAGAAAGAATATTAAGAGCAGCAAAGGGAAAAAAAGGCCAAGTAACAAATAAAGGCAGACCTTTCAGAATTACTCCTGACTTCCACATGGAAAATCTGAAAGCCAGAAGGTCCTGGATAGATGTTCTACAAACACTAAGAGACCACAGATTCCAACCCAGACTACTAGACCCAGCAAAACTCTCAATCACTATAGATGGAGAAAACAAGATATTCCATTATAAAACCAGATTTACATAATACATATTCATAAATCCAGCCCTACAGAAACTTCTGGAAGGAAAACTCCAACCCAAGGAAGTTAAATACACTCACAAAAACATAGGCAATAGATAAACTCACTTTACCAAAAGCCAGAAATAGGGAAAAACCTCACACACAATACAACTACAAAAATGAATATAAAACAAACAAGAATGAACAATCAATGCTTATTAATATCCCTCAATATCAATGGTCTTAACTCACCTATAAAAATACACAGGCAAACAGAATGGATATGAAGACAAAATCCAACCTTCTGTTGCATACAAGAAACACACCTCACCTTCAAAGACAGATTTGCCTCAGAGTTAAGGGTTGGGAAAAGATTTTCCAATCAAATGGACCTAGGAAGCAAGTGGGTGTAGCTTTCCTAATATCTAACAAATTAGACTTCAAACTAAAATTGTTTAAAGTGATGAAGAAGGTCTTTTCATATTCATCACAGCAAAAAACAATCAGGATGAGTCTCAATTCTGAACATCTATGCCCCAAATAAAAAGGCATCCACATTCATAAAAGAAACATTACTAAGACTCAAATCACACATTAACCCCCACACACTTATAGTGGGAGACTTCAACACCCCACTCTCACCACTGTACAGTATTACCAGACAGAAATATAACAACGAAATAAAGAAACTAACAGAAGTTATAACCCAATTGGGATTAGCAGACATCTATAGGACATTCCATCCAAACACAAAAGAATATACCTTTTTCTCAGCACCTCCTGGATACTTCTTTAAAGTTGACCACATACTGGGCAATAAAGCAAACCTCAACAGACAAAAAAATGGAATAATCCCCTGTATCTTATCAGACCACCATGGCTTAAAATTAGAATTCAACAACAACACAAATTGCAGAAACCCCACAAACTCATGGAAATTGAACAATGCTCAATTGCATAACTCCTGGGAAAAGAAATAAGAAAGAACTCAAAGACTTCCTAGAATTCAATGAAAATGAAGGCACAATATAACCAAATCTGTGGGACACACTGAAAGCAGTGCTAAGAGGAAGTTCATAGCACTAAGTGCCCACATGAAGAAACTGGAGAATAGCTACACTAAAAAATTAACAGAACACCTGAAAGCTCTAGAACAAAAGAAGTAAACTCACCAGGAGGAGTAGATGCCAGGAAATAATCAAATTGAGAGCTGAAATCAATAAAGTAGAAACAAAGAAAACAATACAAAGAATCAATGAAACAAAGAGTTGGTTCTTTGAGAAAATCAAGAAGATAGACAAACCTTTATCCAAACTAACCAAAAGGCAGAGAGAGAAAATGCAAAATAACAAAATCAGAAATGAAAAGGGGGACATAACAACAGACACAGAGGAAATCCAGAGAATCATCAGGTCATACTTGGAAAACCTGTATTCCACAAAATTGGAAAAATTAAAGGACATGGATGATTTTCTAGATAGATATCACTTACCAAAATTAAATCAAGAACAGATAAACAATTTAAATAGGCCTATAATCTCTAAGGAAATGGAAGCAATCATCAAGTCTCCCAACCAAAAAAAAAAAAAAAAAAAAGCCCAGAGACAGATATTCTCAGTGCAGAATTCTACCAGAAATTCAAAGAAGAGCTACTATCAATACCCTTCAAAATGTTTCACACAATAGAAGCAGAAGGATCAATGACAAACTCTTTTTATGAGGCTACAATTACCTTGGTGCCCAAACCACACAAAGACCCTACTAAGATACAGAACTACAGACCAATCTCCCTCATGAACATTGATGCAAAAATACTCAATAAAATACTGGCAAATCAAATCCAAGAACATATCAGAAAAATCATCCACCATGATCAAGTAGAATTCATCACAGGGATGCAAAGATGGTTCAACATATGAAAATCCATCAATGTAATCCACCATTTAAACAAACTGAAAAAGAAAAACCACATGATTATCGCAGTAGATGCTGAAAAAGCCCTTGACATAATTCAACAACCTTTCATGATAAAGGTCTTGTAGAGATCGGGCATAACAGGAACATACATAAACATAATAGAGGCAATATGCAGCAAACCAACAGCCAATATCAAACTAAATGGAGAAAATCTCAAGGCGATTCCTTTAAAACCAGGAACAAGACAAGGCTGTCCACTCTCTCCATACCTCTTCAATATTGTACTTAAAGTTTTTGCTAGAGTAATGAAACAACAAAAGGAGATCAAGGGGATACAAATTGGAAAGGAAGAAGTCAAACTCACTGTTTGCAGATGTCATGATAGTTTACATAAGTGATCTGAAGAATTCTACCAGGGAACTCCTACAGCTGATAAACACATTCAGCAAACTGGCAGGATACAAGATTAACTCAAAAAAAAAAAAAAAACAGTAGTCCTACTACATATAGACAATAAAGGGGCTGAGAAAGAAATCAGAGAAACATCACCCTTTACAATAGACACAAACAACATAAAATATTTTAGGGTAACTCTAACCAAACAGGTGAAAGACCTGTATAACAAGAACTTTGATGTCCCGCGCTAACCGTCTCGCCAGCAAAAACGACGCAGGGACACAATCAGGATCCTTCTGCAGTAAAGCTTTAATGCGTCTTGAGAGGGAGAGCATAAGCTTACAGAGCGGGGACTCTGAACTCCCAAAAACCCCTCCTTATATAGGCTGGCAACCGCCGCCTCAGAAGTGTTACTTTCTGACTGGCTGAAGCTCGTCGGACCATATGATGTCAGCTGATTGGACCATATGATGTCACGGGAGGGGTGGAGACTAAGGGCTGGAAAGTTACAAAGTTACCTATTGCGCATGCGCACAGCTTGTAACGGCTCCTTACATATGCACCAGCTTGTAACGGCTCCTAACATATCCCCCTTTTTTATTAATTAATGATAAGGCTTCATATTTTTACAAGCAAGTAGGTCATCCATACATTGAGGGATAGAGGCAGAGGTTGTACCTCCCAAATCATACAATAAGACTGTGTACGAGAGTCGCCCCTAGGCTGTTAGCTTGACCTGAAGCGCTCTCGACCTGTCCTCCACCGTTTTTCTGGGAAAGGGAAACTGGGGCAGGCAACCCTTATGCAGGACAACATGCCTCCCAGAGAAGCCTGCATATTAGGCAACTCTCTGTGTGATGCTTTGCTCGACATCCCTCATGGGCTGCTCAAGCCAGACACTCTACCCTGTGCAATGAGCCTAGGCTCCGGGTGTGCAAGAGCAGTCTGACCGGCGGCCTATTGCTTAAACATTGTTAACCAAATGTCAGTGGAAGCCCCTTGTTCCAAGGCTACAAGCGTTTGGGCGATCTTAGTTTGAGCCCTGAGCCTACAGACCAGCCAGAGAAGCAACACCAATCTGCAGCAAACGGCTGTGCCAAACATTCCCACCCCCACCCATTCTTTGAAGTAGGAAACAGCTGAGGTGACCCATGATGACAGTCCCTCCATCAGTGACAGATCGATAGCGGCTCTCAATTCACGCAGCGTCTGCTCAAATCCAAAGGTCCAATTCTGCAACATAAACTGTGAAAGGCTTTTAGACAAATTAGCTGCTTTGGTGAAATTCTCATATTGGATGGAGGTAACACATAGGCCAGGGAGCTTCTGCTCACAGCCTCTGCTCAAATTCAAAGGTCCAATTCTGCAACATAAACTGTGAAAGGCTTTTAGACAAATTAACTGCTTTGGTGAAATTCTCATATTGGATGGAGGTAACACATAGGCCAGGGAGCTTCTGCCCACAGCCTAGTTGGGCCATCTGCCATAATATGTCCAATTGTTATTGACACATAGGCCTTGGTCAGCTACTGAGAAACAGAGACTTCCCTTAAGGGAAATAGTCCTATTTTCACAAAGCTCTGTTCATCCTCAGGCAGAAAAGCTAAGCCCAGCTCTCTATTGGTGGCAAAGAATCAGGGAAAAACCTGTGCATTATACATCACCAGCATTGGAAGTGGGAACATTGACATGATTCCCCAACGTGGTTCCCCCTGGACAGCTGGGGTCTTGATCATCATCAGTAACATCAGGAGGAGCAGCTTGCTCCCCCCTTTCATGTGTCTGGTCTGCTGCATCCTTCTGCTCCATGACTGTCCTGGTAAGTCTTTCAGGGACCCAGAAAGGATTTTCTTCATTCTGTGGGAAAACACAAACAGCTCCCCTGGATCTTATTAAAATAGGATCCGGGCCTTTCCATTCATTGGTTAACACATCTTTCCATTTCACCAATTCTTTAGGTCGATATGGGTCTAAGCAATGTCGCTCTGCTGCGGTCTGATCATGCTCATCTGAGTTTTAAAAATTTATGGTGAAGAGTGCCACTGCTATGGCAACTCGTGGCACGGGGGGGGGCAAATCCTTTATTATACCCCCTCTTTGTTTAATTAAGTATGATTTGAGCATGCGATGTGCGTGCTCAATGATGCCTTGCCCTTGAGGGTTATATGGCAAGCCCGTAATACATGTGACTTGCATTTGTGCACAAAATTGTTTAAATTTCTGAGAAATATAAGCAGGTCCATTGTCAGTTTTTAAGTATTTAGGCTTTCCCCAGGCACTCCATGCCTCAAGACAGTGTTGAATTACATGGGAGGTCTTTTCTCCAGTGAGTGGTGTGGCATGGAGAACACCGGAGCAGGTGTCTATTGATACATGCACGTACTGGAGTTTCCCAAAGAAAGAAACATGAGTGACATCCATCTGCCATACTTGTAATGGTAAAATCCCTCTTGGATTTACTCCAGTATGACGGACAGGGAGAAACTGACAACAATTGTGACATTGAGTAACGATATCACGTGCCTCTTTACTAGTAAGAGAGAAGCGCTTGCGTAGGGTCTCAGAAGTAACATGAAAGTTGTCATGGAAGGCCTTAGCAGCTTGCAGCAGGGGGGACAAAAACTGCCGCAGTCAGCCTTGTGGCTTTATCTGCCAAATCATTTCCTTGGCTCATTGGGCCAGGAAGTCCTGAATGAGCCCTAATATGTGTAATATACATGGGAGCCTGTCTGGTTAACAAACAATCTTGTAATTTTTGGAATAGAGATGCCACTGTGCTAGTGGACCTAATGACTCCAGCCGTCTCCAGTAAATTTACAGCATTGACCACATAGGAGGAGTCAGAAACAATGTTAAGAGGACCTGGGAATTTTTGAAGAACATCTAATACCACTAAGCATTCTACCACCTGAGGGGAAGTCTCAGCATATTGCCGTGAGAACACCGGGGTACCCACAACATAGGCTCCCAGGCCAGTCTTGGAGCCATCTGTGTATACCACCAACCCATCTTTTAATGGAGTAGGAGAGGTGATTCGGGGAAACACAATAGGATGAGATGCAGCAAAGTGCAACAAAGGATGTCTAGGGTAATGATTATTTGCCATTAACCCATAGAGTCAATTTTGGTCAATTATGGAGTTGAACAAGTAGGTAGGCTGAGTCCTGTCCTGAAGAGCCCATCTGCCTCTTTCCTGCATCCTGATAGGGGTCGCCTGGGAGAAGTAGCAATTGAGCTATTCTGTCTCCTTGACTGATGGAAAAGATCCCATTTGGGCTGAAGCATAGAACTTGGATCTTGAGGGAATGTTGACTGTCAATGACACCCGGGTGAACAATTAGTCCCCGTAGTGTAAGCGACCCTCTACCGAGAGTAAGACCTATACTCCCTCTTGGCAATGGCTTGGGGGTTTGGACAGGAACGGGCTGCATGCCCATCTGAGGCATCAGTAAGAAGTCGGAGGCAGCACGCAAGTCCATTCTTGCTTCGACTCCGGGGGGGGGGTGGTCCCGTCCGTCACCCTGGTGAATCTGTCTCCATATTTTGGCGGGCCCTGAGACCAAGGGCCCGCTGCTCCGTTTTTTGGAATCTCATTTATTGTTGTCTCTATAGGAGGGAGAATCTTACCTTTTATATCTCTCACAGAGCGGCACTGATAGGCCTTATGATAGCCTTTGCCGCAACGAGTGCAAAAAGTCAGTGGACCTCTCTCCCTATCTAGCATTTTACAATCTTTTCTCAGGTGTCCTGCCTTTCCACATCTAAAGCAAGTTCTTTTATCCAGCCCCTTAAGGGGGCACTTCTGAGACTGTAGGATGGCAGCAGCTAACCCTGCATTAGTAAGGGGTCCCCCAATTCTCTACAGACCCTAAGCCAATCTTGTAATCCTTTGTTTTTTCTCGGGGCTATAGCTGCATGACATTCTTGGGTGGCCTGTTCAAAAACTAGCTGTTCAATTAGAGGCATGGCTTGTTCTGAATCACCAAAAATACGACCGGCAGCCTCGGTCATTCTGTCCATGAAGTCAGAAAATGGCTCCTGGGTCCCTTGAATAATTTTAGTGAGCTGATTTTCAACCCCTCCTTTCTTGGAGAGCGCCTTCCAGGCCCTAATGGCTGCGTTAGCGGTTTGTGAATAAGCGCCCCAATGATAATTTGTTTGATCAGCTGCAAAACTACCCTGGCCCGTTAACAGGTCGAATGTCCATAGTTGTTGTTCAGGAGTTAAGGCCTTCGCATTAGCTCTGGCCTGCTCTTGGATGGCCTCATGCCAGAGTGCTTTCCATTCCATGTATTGGCCCATGCTGACAAGCGCAGCTTTTGCTACCATCTGCCAGTCAGATGGTGTCAAAGCATTTAGGGCAAGTCTATCTAATTGTGCAAGAGTAAAATTGGCTGTGACTCCATATTTCCTGACTGATTCTGCCAATTCTTTTATCTGATTATATTCCACGGGTGCATGCATCTGCTCTCCCTCAATGCCCTCAAAGATGGGAAAAGCAAGGTGCAGCTTTCTTTTTACCTTTTCTGGAAAAAAGGAATAAGCCTTCAGGCGAGTCTCATAGGGAGGGGGTGCTGAAGGAGCAACCTGTGAGAGGGCTGTTTGAAGCTGCCGTCTTCGAGGTTTTTTGCTACTTTGTATATGGTCATCCAGATAGTATCTTTCTTTCTCACCTAGCTGAGCTGTTTCCTCAGTACCTAAGACTTCATCTCCTGAGCTTTCAGAGTCATCAGAGCTATCAAGATTTAAAGCTTCAAGCTCATTTACAGGATCATCTAACAAATACACTCCCTTGTCATTAGACACCCTGGGAGGTCCTTTTTCCTTTTTTGTTGCCGTTTCTTTTCTTACATACACTCCCCTGTCATTAGACACCCCGGGAGGTCCTTTTTCCTTTTTTGTGACCTCGCGCCCCACCTCTCACTACGTTCGGTTTCTGACATGTAATTCTGGACTTCTTCAAGATTGCTACAACAGCGAAAAAGGTCAACAATCCCAAGCTAAAGTCCAGACATAACTCTCCGAATCGTACCTCCCTGCAGTTCTGAATCCTCCTTGTTGCCAAGAGGTCTCCGATGGTGCTGACGATGATGAGGTCAATTTCCTGGGTTTCGGCACCAGATGTCCCGCGCTAACCGTCTCACCAGCAAAAACGACGCAGGGACACAATCAGGATCCTTCTGCAGTAAAGCTTTAATGCGTCTTGAGAGGGAGAGCATAAGCTTACAGAGCGGAGACTCTGAACTCCCAAAAACCCCTCCTTATATAGGCTGGCAACCGCTGCCTCAGAAGTGTTACTTTCTGACTGGCTGAAGCTCATCGGACCATATGGCATCAGCTGATCGGACCATATGATGTCATGGGAGGGGCGGAGACTAAGGGCTGGAAAGTTACAAAGTTACCTATTGCGCATGCGCACAGCTTGTAACGGCTCCTAACACTTTGAGTCATTAAAAACAGAAATTAAAAAGATACCAGAAAACAGAAAGATCTCCCATGCTCTTGAATAGGTAGTTTCTTCCTTTTTTTCTTTCGTTTTCTTTCTTTCTTTCTTTCTTTCTTTCTTTCTCTCTCTCTTTCTTTCTTTCTTTCTTTCTTATTTTTGGTTTTTTGAGACAGATTGGGTTTCTTTGTGTAGCTTTGGAGCCCATCCTGGCACTTGCTCTGTAGACTAGGTTAGCCTCGAACTCATGGAGATCTGCCTTCCTCTGCCTCCCGAGTACTGGGATTAAAGGCGTGCACCACCAATGCCCGGCCACTAGGTAGTTTCAACATAGTAAAAATGCAATCTTACCAAAAACAATCTACAGATTCAATACAAACCCTATCAAAATCCCAGCACAATTCTTCACAGACCTTGAAAGGACAATTCTCAACTTTATATGGAAAAACAAAAGACCAAGAATAGCCAAATCAACCTTGTACAGAATAAAGGACCTTCTGGAGGCATCACCATCCCTGACTTCAAGCTATACTATAGAGCTATTGTAATGTAAACAGATTGGTATTGGCACAAAAGTAGACAAATAGACCAATGGAACAGAATTGAACAGAATTAAGCCACACACCTATGAATACCTAATCTTTGACAAAGAAGCTAAAACAAAGAAGCTATACAATGAAATAAAGAAAGCATCTTCAACAAATGGCGCTTGCATAACTGGACACTGGCATGTAGAAAATTGCAAATAGATCCATATCTATCACCATCCATAAAACTAAAATCCAAATGGATCAAAGATCCCAACATAAATCCAGCCACACTGAACCTCTTAGAAGAGAAAGTTGAAAGTACTCTTGAATGAATTGGTACAGGATATCACTTCATGAACATAATTCCACTAGTACAGACACCAAGAGAGACAATTAATAAATGATACCTCCTGAAACTAAGAAGCTTCTGTAAGGCAAAGGACACAATCAACAAGATAAAACGGCAGCCTACAGAATGGGAAAAGATAGTCAACCCCACATTTGACAGAGGGTGATCTCCAAAATCTACAAAGAACTCAAGAAGCTAGTCTCCAAAACACCAAATAATTGAATTAAAAAGTGGGGTACAGAACTAAATAGACAATTATCAATAGAGGAATCTAAAATGGCTGAAAGACACTTAAGTGCTCAACATCCTTAGCCATCAAGGAAATGCAAATCAAAACAACTCTGAGATACCATCTTACTTCTGTCAGAATGGCTAAAATCAAAAACACCAATGACAGTTTATGCTGGAGAGGATGTGGAGAAAGGGGAACACTCCTCTACTGCTGGTGGGAGTGCCAGCTTGTACAGCCACTTTGGAAATCAGTATGGCAACTCCTCAAGAAAATGGGATCCACAAGATCCAGCAATTCCACTCTTAGGCATATACCCAAAAGAAGCACATTCCTACAACAAGGACATCTGATCAACCATGTTCATAGAAGCACTATTTGTAACAGTCAGAACCTGGAAACACTAGAAGAAACCATCCTGAGTGAGTTAACCCAGTCACAAAAAGACAAATATGGTATGTAGTCACTCATATATGGATTTTAGACATAGAACAAAGGATTGCCAGCCTATAATCCACACCACCAGAGAAGCTAGGAAACAAGGAGGACTCTAAGAGAGGCATACATGGTCCACCCAAGAAGGGGAAAGGGACAAGATCTACTGAGCTAATTGGGAGCATGGAGGGAGGGGAGAGGGAGCTGGAAGAAAGAGAAGGGGAGAAGAGAAGGGGAGAGGAGGACCTGAGAGAGCATGAAGATTTAGCCAGGGAAAGAATAGATTAAGCAAGGAAAGAGATACCATAATAGAGGGAGTCATTTCAGGTTTAAAGAGAAATCTGGCACTAGGGAATTGTCCAAAGATCTACAATTTGACCCCAACAATCTAAGTAGTGGTTGAGAGGCTACCTTTTATAAATGCCCTTCTCCGACAATGAGATTAATGACTACCTTATATGCCATCCTGAAGTCTTCATCCAGTAGCTGATGGAAGCAGAAGCAGATACCCACAGCTAAACACTGAGCTGAACTCTGGAATCCAGTTGCAGAGAGGGAGGAGTGATGAGCAAACAGGTAAAAACCAGGCTGGAGAAACCCACAGAAACAGCTGACCTGAACATGGGGTTGCTCATGGACCCCAGACTGACAGCTGGGAAACCAGCATTGGACTGTTCCAGACCTCTTGAGCAAGGTTGTCAGTTTGGAGGTCTGGACAATCTATGGGGCCTCTGGTAGTGTATCAGTATTTATCCCTAGTACACAAATGGACTTTGGGAGCCCATTCCACATAGTGGGATGCTCTCTCAGCTTAGACAGATGGGGGAGGGTCTAGACCCTGCTCCAAATGATATGACAGACTCTGAAGATCCCCACTGAGGGCCCCACACTCCCTGGGGAGCAGAAAGGGCTTGGGATGGGGGGGCAGGGGAGGAGGGAAGAGGGTGGGGGAACTGGGTTTGACATGTAAAAGAAGCTTGTTTCTAAATTAAAATTGTTCTAATTACAATTATAAAAATAAAAATAAAAAACTTTGAAAATCAGAAAAGTACTACAATTTTCCCAATCATTGTTTTTATTTATAATGCTTGGCCCCAAGTTTTTATTATGTAATGTAACTTACAAGTATGTACATGTGTATAAATATACATCTTCAGTAACTAACTACAATCTGCTCAGTCTGTTTAATGTTACCTGTGTGTATGTTACCATCTCAGAAAAATACAACAAGTCAAAACCCAGAGTTCTGGAGCACAGTTCTAACAGATACATTTCCAACATATTCCTGCGCCAAGTCAGAGAACATTGTGGAATTGGGTATGGAAAGACTCATACTGCCAGTGTATTGGAAAATTTGCTCTAACATTGTCTCATAGCCTCACCATTATGGCCACCTAAACTAGAGCAGAACAAAAAACACAATTATAGTCATTCTAAAGAGGATGAAGGGAAGTCCAGGGGGTCTCGACACTGTGCAACTCACTACAGGCTACTGAGGAAAGCTAAGAGTGGGAGAAACAGACTTCTTCAGGAAGGAGCGCATCAATTGTGTATTCAATACCAAATATTTTTCTTTAACTTGATTTTCTCAGGTGTTTGTGCACAGGAAACACAGTAGAAATTCACAGAGAACACTGGCTGTAAGTAGTGAGGATGTGGTTGTAATAAACGTGGCTAAGTGTCTGTTAGGACTTTGGAACTGATTTCTTAGAGGAGTGTTGAGGGGTTGAAAATACAGATGCCCTGAAATGTGATCAGCAGAGATTGACTGTCAATTTTGAAATAGTTTGGCATATGAGAATGCCAAAAGCAATGCGAACAGTGGAGACCACTCTCCTGAGCTTGCAGAGGATAGCAAGGGCTCAATCATAAATTGGGTGGTTGGCCATTCATTTTATATTCTGTCAGTGTCACTGACCACATTATGTACTGTGCAGAGAACTTCTGTGAGGTTTAATTCAAAGGTAATGGTCACTTTGTTTAGTGGATGAACCCTCATGTCAGGCTGTAGTTCAGGCTGTGTCACGGTTGTTAATCACTCTAATTGGATCTATAATGAGACAGAACAAGAAATGAAGCCGAGAGTTATAAACTTCTGTGGTGCTGGGATTAAAGCCATTTTACATTATAAAGACAGACAAGAGAGATGTGATAGCATCTGTAATTGTTAAGAATCTCAGCCTAGAAATGAATGCAACCTCTTACTCTGTACTGGTGTGTTAGCAAAGATGGTCCAAAGGCAGCATGTAACCCAAGGGTGGCAGAAATTTGTAAAATGCAAATTTATTCCCAATTGGAGAAACTGATGACAAGAGCTTTCCTCCTATAATCTAAATTTGAAGGTTTTGTTTCCATGGATTCAGACCACAATTCACACAGAGCCTGCTAAAGATTTCTCCAAGGGGACCAGGCTACATTTCAAGCTGGTAGAATAGCTCAAGAGAATGTTTCTGGTGGGGTTCGAAGCTTGTACCAAGGTTTCAGAGAGCTCTAGGGACAGACAATATGTCACAAGTGTATGCAAGGGGCCACTGAGAAGTCACTGTCTGAAGTTATGAAAATAAGCTTTGGTTACAAAAGGAAGGCTGGCATATGGGAAAAACAAAGACCATGGGAAATCCCTGAGGAAAAACTGTATGAACTGAATGTATTAGGCCTGCTTCACGCCCTGCAAACCTGAAGGGAATGGAGCACAGATAATTCCACCCAAATCCTCAGCTAGCACAGAACTAAAATTATTATAGTTTTTCCTGCTGGGTTTCAATATTGCTTTAATCCTATATTTCTTTCCTGTTGCCTTATTTGCTACTTCTAGAATGGGATGTTTATTTCTTTTTGGCAAACAGTAGTGGGGTTGTGCCTACAGCCTTGTGCATGCTAGTTGTGTGGTCTATGACTAAGGTACAACCACAGTCTATAATGTTTTTATATAGTCATTCTATATTGGATATAAAAGAAAATTGTTAAATTTTTCATGGTTTCCTAACTAAGAGGATGTTTTGAATCTCAAAGAGACATTGGGAATCAGATTTAGGGGGTTTTGAAAATATGCAAGAACTTGGGAACTTCTAGAGCTGGTGAGTTAATTTTGCACTCTGATATTTTGCACTATTTCAATTTTAGGATCCTGTAGTAGAGTGTTGTAATTTAAAAGGCTAATGTGTTTGGGTGTTGACTAAAAAAGGGGTGGACTCATGGCAGATAATTTTATATTTTATACTATAGTAAAATATTTTCAACAAAGTCACAAGCAGTGTAATAACTGAGCTTCAAACACTGGTCTCAGTGAACTACAAGCAATATTCCCAATGAGCTATATCACTCTATTGTATGAGCTATGAGCCCTCTCCACACTGAGATACAGACACTCTACTCACTGAGACAAAATCTCTTACCCCCTGAGCTGCAAATACTAAAATATGTCAGACACAAGCACTGTACCCAATGTGCTACAAATACTTTGCCAAACTGGGACAAGCACCACACCATCTACCCTTCTCCCCACTACACATCTACCTTGAGTGTAAACCAGTTTAGGGTACAGAGATCCATCATGTGTGATTTCATTTTGTTCCATTCTTCACATTCCACCCATATATACTTGGTCTGTATGTGCACCTGGTAGCCTCCTTACTTCTAATCCAGTCTGGAAAGGAAACAACAGCTCAGCTCAGTCCAGGGTTGGGGGCTGATGAATGTAGTGCTTATGCTTGGCTGTCCTCCTTAAGGACACTTTACCTTAGTGAACAATGTATGGTCTCTTTCAATAGTGATGGAAATGGCTTTAACTAGAGTGACAACAAATTGACCACATAAGACAATGATATTTCCAAGATAGACAGAGCCATTTTTTTGTTTGTTTGTTTTTGTTTTTTTGAGACAGGGTTTCTCTCTGTAGCTTTGGAGCCTATCCTGGCACTCACTCTGGAGACCAGGCTGGCCTCGAACTCAGAGATCCGCCTGCCTCTGCCTCCTGAGTGCTGGGATTAAAGGTGTGCGCCACCAACACCTGCCTAGACAGAGCCATTCTATTCCCCAAGACAGCATGACAGATACAGTAAATATATTCCCTGGATTTGCCAACCAGCATAGAATGAAATTTTGTCGGATTTAGATATTGTATTCTAGGTGGTTTCTATCAAATAGAAGTCCTGACCTAATTCTGTCCATTGTAATTGTGTTTCCCATTTTTATGCAGGGAACAAAGTTCCCTCCTTTAAGAATTCCCAATTGACTTACCAAATCTGCCAACAATGTCAGTAAACTGTGAGGTGTAACAAGTCTTATCCAAGAACTAGCTTGTGGCCATGAACTGAGAGTGTCAACCTGAGGAGAGGGGCTGTAGAGAAAACACAAAAGCCACCAGAGTGTGGGTGGCAGCTGAAGACTGTTTAGAAAAGCCAAAACAGAAAAACAGTAGAACAGTAGAAACATGAATGGGTTTCTAGTTTGAAAGCAGCCCAAGGGGGTCTAGGGGATTCAGGGAAAGTTCACAACCCACTGGGAGAAAAGGAGCTTAAGAGCCAGCTGCCTGCATGGGGGAACATGCAAAAGCAGCTAACACCTGTGGGGTTTGGAGCCCAAAAGCCTTTAGTTTTTGCTGCAGAGAGGCTACAACTGAAAAATCTCAAACTCGCTCAAAAAGTTAGACAGGAAACAGAAGAAAACCTATCCAGCCAGACAAGGACTCAAGCTGGAGCCCTGCCTGCATCTCAGGCTTGGGCCTGGGCCAGTGGCTTCAATTGGCTTTTTTGTGAATTTGTACCTTTAAGTTGGGTGCCAATTGTAACATGAAAAATAAAAGACTCAGAGACAGATATTGGGGTTCAAGCTGAGGGTCAGATAAGCAAAGGGCCAGCCACTAGCTCTTTTTTTTTTTATTATTAATTCAAGTTAGGGAACAGGCTTGTGTCACATGTAAGTCCCTTTTCCCTCTCCCACCCCTCACATCCTTCCCTCCCCCCGACACCAAACCTGCCCCCCACCCCATCCACCCACCACTCCCCAGGCAGGGTAGGGCCCTCAACAGGGGCTCTGCAAAGTCCACCAAATCTTCCTGTGCTGGGCCTGGGCCCTTCCCCATGTGTCCAGGGCCAGAGTGTATCCCTTCACGTGGGATGGGCTCTCAAAGTCCCTTCTTACACCAGGGAAAAATACTAATCCACCACCAGAGGCTTCCTGGAGTGCAGAAGCCTCCTTATTGACATCCATGTTCAGGGGTCTGGATCAGTCTTGTACTGGCCTCCCAGATAGCATCTGGGGTCGATGTGCTCTCCCTTGTTCAGGCCAACTGTTTCTGTGGGTTTCACCAACCTGGTACAGACCCCCTTCGATCTTCATTCCTCCCTCTCTTCAACTAGATTCCCTATTTCAGCTCAGTGTATTTCTGTGGATGTCTGTCTCCACTTCCATCAGCCACTGGGTGAGGGCTCTAGGATGGCAGAAAGAGTAGTCATCAATCTCATTTTAGGGGAAGGGCTTTTAGGTTATTCTCTCTTCCATTGCCTGGATTGTCAGATAGCCTCATCCTTGTAGGTCTCTGGAGATCTCCCTAGTTCCAGATCTCTTCTCGGACCTATAGTGGCTCCCTCTAATATAGTATCTCTCATCCTGCTCTCTCTCCTCTATTCTTCCACCTACTCAATATCTCTGTTCCTCCATTTCCTCTCCTCTACTCCTCTTCTGTGCTCTTATTGTGGCAGCACCCTCTCCTCTACCCTCATGCTCCCAATTAGCTCAGGAGTTCATGCCACTTCCCATTCCTGGGGTCTATTTATCCCTTAGAGTCCTTCATGTTTCCTAGTTTCTTTGGTGAAGAGGATTATAGGCTGGTAAACCTTTGCTCTATGTCTAAATTTCATATATGAGTGTTTGTCTTTTTGTGACTGGGTTACCTCACTCAGGATGGTTTCTTCTAGTTCCATCCATTTCCCTGCAAATTTCAATATTCCATTGCTTTTTCTGCTGAGTAGTACTCCATTGTATAAATGTACCACATTTTCTCAATCCATTCTTCAGTTGAGGGGCATCTACGTTGCTTCCAGGATCTGGCTACTACAAAAAATGCTGCTATGAACATGGTTGAACATATGTCCTTGTTGTATGAACATGCACTATTTGGGTATATACCCAAGAGAGGAATGGCTAGATCTTGAGGTAGACTGATTCCCATTTTTCTGAGCAACCGCCATACTGATTTCCAGAGTGGTCTTACAAGTTCACACTCCCACCAGCAATAGAGGAGTGTTCCTTTTTCTCCACATCCTCTCCAGCATAGGTTGTCATTGGTATTTTTGATTTTAGCCATTCTGACAGGTGTGAGGTGGTATCTCAGAGTTGTTTTCAGTTGCATTTCTCTGATGGTCAAGGATTTTGAGCACTTTCTTAAGTGTCTTTCAGCCATTTCAGATTCCTCTGTTGAAAATTCTGTGTTTACTTCTGCAACCCACTTTTTAATTTCATTGTTTGGGGTTTTGGTGGCTAGCTTCTTGAGCTCCTTGTATGTTTTGGAAATAAACCCTCTGTCAGATGTGGGATTGGTGAAGATCTTTTCCCATTCTGTGGGCAGTTGTTTTGTCTTACTGACTGTGTCCTTTGCCTTGCAGAAGCTTCTCAGTTTCAGGAGGTCCCATTTATTAATTGCAGACCTCAGTGTATAGTGGGAAATTACCAATACGGAGTCAGGTAGAAATATACGGGTATTTAATAGGGAAAAGCCTTACTTACAGAGCAACCTAGCCAGCTGGAGTGGCAGCAGCCTGTACAGCAAGAAGCAAAGAGAAACCGAAAGTGCACAGTCACACTATGTCACTCTGACCACGCCCTCACAAGCATGGTCAGGCACACCTGTAGCCAGCCCCTAAGAAGGCGTGGCTACAGCTTCCCCTACATCAGTGTCTGAGCTACTGGTGTGATGTTCAGGAATCAGTCTCCTGTGCCAATTTGTTCAAGGGTAATTCCCACTTTCTCTTCTAGAAGATTCAGTGTGGCTGGATTCATGGAGACATCTTTAATCCATTTTCACTTAAATTTTGTGCATGGTGACAGGTATGGATCTATCTGCAATCTTCTGCATGTCCAAACCCAATTGTGCCAGCACCATTTGTTGAAGATTCTATCTTTCTTCCATTGTATACATTTAGCACCTTTGTCAAAAATATGGTGTTCATAGGTGTGTGGGTTAATATCTGGGTCTTCATTTCGATTCCAATGGTCTATCTGTCTGTCTATTCTTGTGCCAATACCAAGCTGTTTTCAGAACTATGGCTCTATAGTAGAGCTTGAAGTCAGGGATGGTGATGCCTCCAGAAGATTTTATTGTAAAGAGTTGTTTTGGCTAGCCTGGGTTTTTTATTTTTTCATATAAAGTTGAGTATTGTTCTTTCAATGCCTGTAAAAAACTGTGTTGGAATTTTGATGGGGATTGCATTGAATCTGTAGATTGCTTTTGGTAGGATTGCCATTTTTACTATGTTAATTCTTCCTATCCAAGAACATGGGAGATCTTTCCACTTTCTGGTATCTTCTTTAATTTTTTTCTTTAAAGTCTCAAAGTTCTTATTGTACAGGTCTTTCACTTTTTTGGTTAGTGTTACCCCCAGATATTTTATGTTGCTTGTGGATATTTTGAAAGGTGATATTTCTATGATTTCTTTCTTATTGGGTTTATCATCTGTATATAGTAGGGCTACAGATTTTTTTGAGTTAATTTTGTATCCTTGCTACCTTGCTGAAGGTGTTTATCAGCTGTAGGAGTTTCCTGGTAGAGTTTTTCCGCATCACTAATGTAGACTATCATGTCATCTGCAATTAGTGAAAGTTTGACTTCTTCCTTTCCAATTTGTATCCCTTTGATCCCCTTTTCTTGTCTTATTCTTGTCTCTAGCTAGAACTTCAAGTACAATATTGAAGAGGTATGGAGAGAGTGGACAGCCTTGTCTTGTTCCTGATTTTTAGAGGAAACGCCTTGAGTTTCTCTCCATTTAGTTTGATGTTGGCTATTGGTTTGGTGTATATTGCGTTTATCATGTTTAGATATGTTCCTGTTATTCCTGTTCTCTCCAAGATCTTTATCATGAAGGGATGTTGGATTTTGTCAAAGGCTTTTTCAGCGTCTAGTGAGATGATCATGTGGTTTTTCTTTTTCAGTTTGTTTATATGGTGGATTACATTGATGGATTTTCATATGTTGAACCATCCTTGCATCCCTGGGATGAAGCCTACTTGATCATGGTGGATGATTTTTCTGATATGTTCTTGGATTCGGTTCTCCAATATTTTATTGAGTATTTTAGCATCGATGTTTATGAGGGATATCGGTCTGTAGTTCTCTTTCTTAGTGATATCTTTGTGTGGGTTGGGTATCAAAGTGATTGTAGCCTCGTAGAAAGAGTTTGGCATATCCCATCTGCTTCTATTTTGCAGAACAGTTTGAGGAGTACTGGTATCAGCTCTTGTTTGAATTTCTGGTAGAATTCTGCAGTGAAGCCATCTGGCCCTGGGATTTTTTTGGTTGGGAGGCTTTTAATGACTGCTTCTATTTCATTAGGGGTTATGGGTCGATTTAAACTGTTTATCTGACCTTGGTTTAATTTTGGTAAGTGATATTTATCCAGAAAACTGTCCATTTCCTTTAGGTTTTCCAATTTTGTGGAGTACAGGTTTTCAAAGTATGACCTGAAGATTCTCTGGATTTCCTCAGTGTCCGTTGTTATATCCCCCTTTTCGTTTCTGATTTTGTTAATTAGCATGCTCTCTCTCTGCCTTTTGGTTAGTTTGGCTAGAGGTTTGTCTATCTTGCTGATCATCTCAAAGAACCAACTCTTTGTTTCATTGATTCTATGTAATGTTTTCCTAGTTTCTACTTTCTTGATTTCAGCTCTCGGGTTGATTATTTCCTGGCGTCTACTCCTCCTTGGTGAGTTTGCTTCTTTTGGCCCTAATGCTTTCAGTTGTTCTGTCAATTCTCTAATGTGAAATGTGGCTTTTCTCCAGTTTCTTCATGTGGGCACTTAGTGCTATGAACTTCCCTCTTAGCACTGATTTCAGAGTGTCCCATAAGTTTGGGTATGTTGTGTCTGCATTCTCATTAAATTCTAGGAAGTCTTTAATTTCTTTTTTTATTTCTCCCTCAACCCAGGAATGGTGCAATTGGGTGTTATTCATTTTCCAAGAGTATGTAGGTTTTCTGCCATTCGTATTGCTGTTGAATTCTAGCTTTAATGCATGGTGATCTGATAAGATACAGGGGGTTATTTCAATTCTTTTGTAACTATGGAGATTTGCTTTGCTGCCTACTATGTGGTCAATTTTAGAGAAGGTGCCATGTGGCGCTGAGAAGAAGGTATATTCTTTTGTGTTTGGATGGAATGCTCTATAGATATCCGTTAACCCCAGTTGGGTCATAACTTCTTTCAGATCCTTTGTTTCTTTGTTAAGTTTCTGTCTGGTGGTCCTGTCTAGTGTCGTAAGGGAGGTGTTGAAGTCTCCTACTATTACTGTGTGTGGTTTTATGTGTGGTTTGAGCTTTAGTAATGTTTCTTTTACAAATGTGGGTGACTTCGCATTTGGGGCATAGATGTTCAGGATTGAGACTTCATCTTGATGGACTTTTCCTGTGATGAGTATGAAATGCCCTTCTTCATCTCTTTTGATTGCTTTTAGTTTAAAGTCTAATTTGTTAGATATTAGGATTGCTACACCGGCTTGTTTCTTGAGCCCATTTGATTGGAAAATCTTTTCCCATCCTTTTACTCTGAGGTATCGCCTGTCTTTGAAATTGAGGTGTGTTTCTTGTAAACAGCAGAAGGATGGATTCTGTCTTCGTATCCATTCTGTTAGCCTATATCTTTTTATGGGTAAGTTAAGACCATTGACGTTTAGGGATATTAATGTCCATTGTTCTTTGGTTCTTGTTTGTTTTGGATTTATTGTTGGTGGTGTTATTGTGTGTGGGTTTTGCCCTCCTGTTTCTTTTTGTGTTTGGTAAAATTAGATTATCTATTGTCTGTGTTTTTGTGAGTGTAGTTATGTTCATTGGGTTGGAGTTTTCCTTCCAGAACCTTCTGTAGTGCTGGATTTGTGAATATGTATTGTTAAATCTGGTTTTGTCATAGAATATCTTGTTTTCTCCATCTGTAGTGATTGAAAGTTTTGCTGGGTACAGTAGTCTGGGTTGATATCCATGCTCCCTTAGTGTTTGTATGGTGTCTATCCAAGACCTTCTGGCTTTCAGAGTTTCCATTGAGAAGTCGGGTGTGATTCTGATTGGTTTGCCTTTATATGGTACTTGGCCTTTTTCCTTTGCTGCTCTTAATATTTTCTCTTTATTCTGTAGATTCGGTGTTTTGATTATTATGTGTCGGGGGGACTTCTTTTTGTGGTCCAGTCTGTTTGTTGTCTTGTAAACTTCTTGTACTTTCGTAGGCCTATCCTTCTGTAGGTTGGGGAAGTTTTCTTCTATGATTTTGTTGAATATGTTTTCTGTACCTTTGAGCAGCCACTAGCTCTTACCTCTACCTCATACTGAAAGGGTTGATTCTGTCTCTATGAGCGCTTCTCTAAGCCTCAGACTGCTGGTTCTCCTCAAGGTGGCTGGAGACTAAATTTCATAATTCACCCTGAGTCACTGGGTGACTTTTATATACCTCTCTAGGACTGGATTAAAAGTGCGAGTTGTTTCTCTTTATGACTAGATGAACTTCATGTAACTCAGTGTGGCCTTGAACTAACAGAGATCTATCTGCTTGTTTCCTTGAGACCTGGGATTAAAGGTGTGTGCCACCACTGCCTAGCTTCTATAGCTAACTAGTGTAGCTGGCTTTGCATTTTGATCCTCAGTGGCTGTATTAGATTATAAACAATATATCACTACATGAATGACCTGTGTTATTTCATAATATTCTTCAAGTGTACTTCCTTCTCCATGAATTGTGAAGAAACAATATTTCTGTGTGAAATGAGATGGTTGACAATTGTTTTCTCTCAGGACTCTAATCTATCTATGGTCTTTTATGGAGAAATGTGGAAAAGACCTCTGTTATCATTTTGGTGTTTGGATATTTTGTGTGGTTTAACATTTTTCCATAACAGAGTTGTATTAATTTTAGGTTTGTATTTTGATACCTGGATGTGAAATGTCAACAAGAGTTCTGGTCTTTGTTCCTGCAACAGAAACTTAGAGAAGAGTTATCAGAGAGAATAGCTGTATCTGCAGTCAGTGTGCCCCAGGTCAGTGTCCTGTCCACATTACTTTGAAAGTTGTTTTTATATTAAAACCATGCAAGCTTTTAATTCTCAGGCTTGTGCAATGCCATCTAAAGTATTTATTTCTTACGATTGTCTTTCTTTTACTTCCTTTATAAATACATGTATTTTTCTTGGACTGAAAACCTATTCTGCAAGAATGTAAATGATGACCCAAGAGATACATTGATGCTTAGATGGTACAGAGCATGGACTTGTATCTTTGTACAAAACTGTCTAGGGAAGGCCTCATGTCCTAAATGGGTTATGTTTCAGGGATGGTTAGGTTTTGAGAAACTTGTTTTTGTAAGTGACTATGCAAATTAATGTAACCTTTTCCTGCTATTACTAATAATTTTATGGAAAACTAGAATTAGAAGAGACTTCCTGACTTGAATCCTAAATAATATTTCAGCACCAAACAGAGCTCAGATTTTGGAAGGAGTGTGTGGCTTGATCTTGTCATGAAACGGATGTTTCTGTGAGGGGATGCACATACTTATACAGCACGATGACACAAATTGTATGGAAGACCCTGTCAGAGTGCACCATGCGGCAAGGTTTGGTTAATGAAATCTTAAGGCTTCTGTGGCAGCAGGAAGTCCAGCCTCTTTTACCTTTAATCCCAACACTTGGGAGGCAGGCAGATCTCTGTGAGTTGGAGACCAGCCTGGTCTACAAGAGCTAGTTCCAGGAAAGCCTCCAAAGCCACAGAGAAACCCTGTCTCGAAAACAAAACAAAACAAAACAAAAATTATACAAAGTACTTCCTCATACCAAGAACCATAATCTAATTTACATATCTTATTAAAGGAGAGTATCACATGCCCCCCTAACTTTCTGTATCATTTGCAATACACAATAATACAAGAGCCTTGGGTGTGCCTAAAACATTTTGTGACCAACGTCATGGGATGGCTATGATGTCCCTTCAGTAAAACAATCACTGTTTTCCATGAGGATTCTTCAAGGTCAAAATACATACATACATACATACATACATACACATACACACAAACGTGTATATAAACATTGTTCATTCTTATATCTACTCTGCTAAATTCCTGCAACAAGACCCAAACCAGCTTAAGTGGGTTTAATGTCTTTGTGGAACAGGCAGGGAAGTCTTACTACAAGAGATGAATCTTAGTTGAGCCTTAAAGGAAGGAGTATTCAGGGGGACTACCCAGTCTCCTCTGTTCTTCCTCCCCTACCCAACCCTGCTGATCAACCCTTGAGGATAACACAGATCTCTCCAGTGGATGAAAGACTAAGAGCAGAGCTCTTTTTCTCTTTCCCTGATTCCAGAATTGGGGACCTAAGAATATGGGGAGGGACCCAGGAGTAGTTTCCCACAAGAACAACCTATGGTCTTCATAGTTGCTTTCAGAGAAGCTGCTGAGAATTAAAGATAGTAGTATCTGCCACCCTCATCATGTTCTCAGAGGTAGAAGTCTACTACAGTGGGTCTGTGACCCTCTCTGCCCACAGACACTGCTCTATCTGGCATTCATATAGACCAACTTGATGTAGTTTAGGCTTTGGTGCTGAAGGGTGCCAGGTGAATACTACAGAACTGAGATTTTGAAACAGTTTTGCATGTAGCCCATTACCAGAAACTGTCCCGTGCATGCTGCCTGTTGGAAAAGCAGCCAGTACCATGCAGACAGCCATCTCACCACCCCTGTCTCACACTTAAGAACTGGAAAGTTCTGAGTAGCTTTATTGTCTGAGGAGCAAAGACTGGGGTCCAAGTCCCAGGAAAGAAAGTGTCCTAGCATGCAAATGAGTATTAAATACATCCTTACTAAATGACTGAGTAAATGATTAGTTTCAGAATTTACCTATTGTCTGCAGTTTGTTGTGCACAAATATATAGTTTCTCCTAAAGATATTAAATTCAGTAGCAATTAAATGGCCTCCTCTTCTATGTGTCACACATTCTCCTAGGAGCAGAGCTTACACTTGTGAAGAAAACTAAGAAAGGGTGAGAAAGAAAATCAATATAAAAAGTGAATTATAGGGCTAGAGAGATGGCTCAGAGGTTAAGAGCACTGACTGTTCTTCCAGAGGTCCTGAGTTCAATTCCCAGCAACCACATGGTGACTCACAGCCATCTGTAGTGGGTTCTGGTGCCCTCTTCTGGCATTCACTGTATACATGATAAATAAATAAATCTTAAAGAAAAAGAAAAAAGTGACTTGTATGTGTGTTTAAAGGAAGGAAGTACTGTGACAGAATAGCTGAGGGAGGAGGACTCTGACGATGTGGGGATGATTTTTTGATAGGTTGGTCAGGTGAGGCCTCAGAGTCAGAAACATTTGAACAGAGACTAGAAGCAGACAAGGATGAAGTTAGAACCTAAATCTCTATTACAAGCAGGGCTACAGAAAGGAGGAAATTCCAGACCAGATGGGAGATAACAAAAGTAAAACAAGAGACATAGGTCATATAGGAAGTACTGACCCTTGGGGCCATGAGGATCCACAAGCAGCTTCTCTAAGAAGCCTGGTAGGGATTGAAAGGGAGATACAGTTGACAGTTGACAAGGGTGTGTGTGTGCATTGGAAGAGTGTACGTGCTTGGGACTGTCACTCAGCAGTCTGACCCCTGAAACATGAGAGTTTCAATAATGGAAGAGTGGAAAGTTTATGTTCCTTTTTTTAAAAATAGTTTTGGGATAAAAAAAGATTGGTTAGATATTCTAGGATAAACCTTTTGCACACTGTAAAGATGTGTCTCTGCCTAAGGTACTTTCTGCTTAGTTTAAAAAAGGGCTCAATAGACAATTGCTAGGCAGGAGAGCATCAGCATGACGTCTATGGCAAGAAAGAGTTAAAATCTAGGCACACAGAAGATGCCAGCTATCCAAACAGTGACTTGGACATACAGCATGGAGGCGAGGTAAAGAACCATTAGGGGAAAAGTAGATTAACAGAAACTTGTTAGTTTAAGTTATAAGAGTTGGTGGGAAAAGTCTGAGCTCAGGCAAAGCTCTTATAATTAATAATAAGTCTATCTATCATTATTGGAGGGCTGGCAAGCCAAAGATAATCTGATGAGAAAGTTGAACTACAGTTGGCAGGGGTCCCTTGAGGCTGTATGTTAGTGTGGGCTTTGAAGAAAATGAGCAGTAGATGGCAAAAAGAAAAAAAAAATGCTACCCTAATCTACCCAAGGCCTGGCCTGTCTTCAAGTCATCAGATTACAGAAGAACCTACCAACCAAAGAATTGCTGCTAGAATTAAGAATGTAGCCAGGATGCCATCTGGTTCACCTCCTGACTCCGTCTTGTCTAGCTACATGTTCATTGACAGTGTTAAATGTGTTGGATCTCTGTCTAAAGAGAACAGGCTCAGTATACTGCTTCTTGAACCTCATAGCTGATATTTCTATTGCTGTTTAGTATACCACCACTGGAAAGACTGCACCCCACCTGGTTCTGGGAACCCAGAAGCAAAATATGGTTTAGTTCCTGGTCCAAGCTGGTGCCCAGGTAGATGATCACACACTCAAAGGTTGCACACATGCTCACCTGTCAGCTGGCTGGGGTCTCAACAGCATCTCATCCACATTTATGAGACTTGTCATGAATCTCTGCAGGGAAGATGCAAGTTAAGGGCACCCTATGACCAGGGTGAGAATATAAGAAATACATGCTCTGCCAGGCAGGGCATCTCACCCATAACGGGCAATTTCATCAGGGAAAGAACACACACCACTTAATAGTGGTCAGTTTGGAGGTGTGGCTCAGTTGACAGGGTGCTGGCCTAGGATGTAAGAGGGTCTGAGTTCAATTCCTAGTACCACATAAAATGGAATATACATGTTATTCCAGCACTTGGGGAATGGAGGAAGCAGGACAATGTCCTACTTGTTCTTTTTTAATTTTTTTAAAGATTTATTTATTTATTATGTATACAGTGTTCTTGTCTGCATGTGTCCCTGTAGGCCAGAAGAGGGCACCAGATCTCATTACGGATGGTTGTGAGCCATCATGTGGTTTCTGGGAATTGAACTCAGGACCTCTGGAAGAGCAGCCAGTGCTCTTAACCTCTGAGCACTGTCTCTCCAGCCCCCTACTTGTTCTTTATACAACCAAACTCCTGCAGAAAGTAACCCAAAGGGTACTCAAAGGAATAAAATCTGGCAGATGGATATGTTCTGACCCGTCCAGCAGGCCAGGTTATTTGCGGGTCTCGAGGGGGTTGTCACCTAAGGGGGTCAATAGGGGCGAGAGAGAAAAGGAGACCAAGCGGCGCAAGAAAGGACAAGAGTCCGTCTGTGCAATGTCAAGGTCTCGATTTACTGGGGCTTAGAGTGGGCTTAAATAGCCCTGCAACAATAGAATTGGGGGGAATAATAGAAGGAACATCAGGTATTTGCTGGGACTGGAACATTCTTCTTGTCAGCCGGAACATCTAGTGGTCTTTCTTGGAACAGCGAACAGAAAAGCTCCAGACCCCTTCTCGGAACAGAAGCAGTTAGCAGTTCCGCTTGGCCAAACCGTATCTAATTACAGGTTACAGGAGGCTCACAGAGCTGGCTTTAAGCCACAAACTTAAAGGTCATTAAAAGTCTTACAAAGGTGGGCTTTAAGCCACATAGTTTTGGGCCCACGGCCCCTTACAATGTTCCATTTTGTAGGGTTTGGAAAACTAAAATATGTATATCATATCATTAATTTCTATTCAGGTTTTAAATGGGCAACTGCTTTGAGTTCTGATTAGGCTGATTCAGTAATTACACATTTGCTAGAAGTTACGGCCAACATAGGTATACATGCGTAAATAAAGGCAGACAATGCTCCAGCATATGTCTCTAGGAAAATGAAGCTTACTATATTATAAAACATATTATGGGCATATAACACAATCCTACAGGGCAGGCAGTTATAGAAAGATCAAATCAAACTCTAGAGGATATGCTAAATAAACAGAAAGGGATAATAAAGAATCCCAAAAAGATTGGCACCACAATGTGGGGCTACTACAGATGATTACTACAGAACATTCTAGGCCAGCCTAAGAAACATGAGATACTACCTTAACCCCTCTATCCTCCCAAACTTGCTGGGACAGGATAGAACTGCTTCTTACAAAATGCGGCACCTTAAGCTGCCATTTGCCCCAGTCAGCCAGTTTACCAAGCAGGTCAGGTTAAAGGAGCCCAAACATGGATTCCCCAACAGGAGTGAATCATTGAAGCTACAAATGGACAATAAAATGGTGAGGCCTGTGAGAATCCAAAGAGCAATGAGTCAGGGCACTCAACTTCATCAAATGTCTGCACCTACAAATATATACCTGACATTTCCAGGTATTAAAGGGTTTTGGTTTTGTTTCTGGTACTAACCACAACTCATATTTTCCACACATAAAATAATATTCACGTGGATCAATTTGCACATGATTTTAATCCCAGCACTCAGAAGGCAAATGCCAGCGGAACTATGTAAGTCTGAGGTAAACCAGGTCTACCCAGTGAATTCCCTGACAACTCAAGAATCAAACAAAAATATGCAAATCATCTCATCCTTACCTCCTACACCCCAAAGAAGTAACAAAAATTTGGCAAAAGGATTAGATCGCCTCTAGCCATTCCTAGCTCATTTTATGCTGCATGGTTTTAAGGAAAACTTATCTTAAGTTTTGGGGCTCAGCCATAGTCAGATCTGGCCCTACCAGGGAAGCTGGTGTGACTGAGCTCCCTGCAGGTCTTCAGCTCTGGTAGGTAGAGTGCTACCTGACAGCATTCCTAGGTTCCTGCTGCTTTATCTCAGGACACTATCCCAGTTTCAATCCATTCTCTGTCTCAGCACATTTCTTCTTTGCCTTTTGGTGACCCGAAAACCACCAGGAAGACACTGGAGTGTACTGACTAAAGACTGGACAGAGCCCCCACTCCTTCCTGATTGGGAACCGAGACACAGCTGATATAATGGAGGCTCAAGCAACGTGCGCCTATGCTGACGGAAGAGCCTGGGACTAGTGTAATCACATAATTACAAGAAGAAGAAGAAGCAACAAACTACCACAGGTTCTGATGATTGTAAGTAAGCTTGAAGCAAGTGCTTCCTCTAAGAAAGTAGGCTATTAAAATCATAAACACAGCCCGGCAGCGGCGGTGGTGGCGCACACCTTTAATCCCAGCACTCCGGAGGCAGAGGCAGGCGGATCTCTGGGAGTTTGAGGCCGGCCTGGTCTACAAGAGCTAGTTCCAGGACAGCCTCCAAAGCCACAGAGAAACCCTGCCACGAAACCCCTTCCCCCAAAGAATCATAAACAGGGTTATAAGTTGCAATGTGTTCTGGGAAGGGAAAAACTAGCAGGAGGTAATAAGTGGGTGGCAAATCATTTTTTTTTGTGTGTGTGTGTGACCCAGGGAAACTCAGTTACTTGTCCTATAAACTAAGATATGGGATGAGCAAAGAAAGGAACAAAGACTTCACCGAAGGAACAGAAAGCAAATCAGCAGCAGTCTACAGGTTGGGTGAGTGTTGATGCAAAACAGCAGGTCATACAGAGCCTTACAGTTCAAGAGTGCCATTGGAATGATATTGACCCAGCCAAAGCAGGAAGAGACATCATTGTTAGAAAATGCAAAAACTTGGCTGGGGACATGGTTCAACTGTTAAAGGCTAGGCTCACAACCAAAAATATAAGAAAATGCAAAAACTAACCAAAGGCAAGTGCTTTGTCCTCTGTCTTAGGGTTTCTAATGTGGAAGAGACACCATGAACAAGGCACTTCTTCTTTTTTTTTTTTTTTTTTTTTTTTTTTTTTGAGACAGGGTTTCTCTGTGTAGCTTTGGAGCCTGTCCTGGCACTCGCTCTGGAGACCAGGCTGGCCTCGAACTCACAGAGATCCACCTGCCTCTGCCTCCCGAGTGCTGGGATTAAAGGCGTGCGCCACCAACGCCAGCCGAACAACGCACTTCTTTTAAAGGAAAACATTGAAATAGAATTGGGACTGGTTTGCAGGTTCAGAGACTTAGTCCATCATCATCATGGCAGGAAGCAAGGTTCTGCACAGGGATAAATCATGGTAGATGAGGAGCCAAGAGTTCTACATTTAGATCTGCAAGCATCAGAAAGAGCGAGCAACACTGGATTTGGCTTCAGCACCTGATACCTCAAAGCCCACACTCCTAGTAACACACCTCCTCCAACAAACCCACAACTTCTCCAACAAGGCCATAACTCCTAATGGTGCCACTCCTGATGGCCAAGCATTCAAATTTCTGAGTCTAGGTGGGGGACATTCTTATCCAAACCACCACAGTCTCAGGTAGTCAAAAAGCCTGTCCACTTAGTGTCAATGATCATTACTGTGTCTGGGATGCCAAGGGCTGAAACATAGGGAAAGCTTCAGTACTGGGGCTCCCCAAGGGAATGGTGCCTGGCCTCCTTCTAGGCCCAGAACATACAGGGTCTCTGGTGCAAAGTAGTCATTGTGGGTGGGGGCTGAGGAGGAACAATCAGGAGGTTTTTGTCATTTCCATTTCCTCACTGGCTACTGGAACTCTATAGCAACGGGAGGTGAAAGAACATGCATTTTCCATTCCCCTCTCCATCCGTGCTCAGCCATGGAGAAAAGTTGGAGGCGTAGAAAGCAGGATGGGGCTACCAAGTTGTCAACCTGAATGGAAATGTCAGTGTCCATTGTGGATAAAAATGTGGCCTGGGGCCTATCCTTCATTGGGAAATTTCAAGAGCACTGTCCAGACAGGATGTGGGACTGTGGCTCTCCAGAGAAGAATGGAGGTTAGCCTGTGGCCTAAATAACTTTTGTACTGGAGGGAATAGTACTGACATAGCCAGGAGGTTCTCTCCAGTGTGTCAAGACCAGAAAAAGAGAGAGAGAGAGAGAGAGAGAGAGAGAGAGAGAGAGAGAGAGAGAGAGAAGAAAGAGAGACAGACAGAGTGACGAGAGAGACAGAGACAGAGACAGAGAGAGACACACAGAGACAGAGAGACAGAGTGACAAGAGAGAGACAGAGAGAGAGAGAGAGAGAGAGAGAGAGAGAGAGAGAGAGAGAGAGAGAGAGAGAGAGACAGAGAACAATATACTATTTGTCTATTTTGCTGGACTGCTTCAGAGAGAACAAGGAATCTACTAGGCACCTCCCTGGTACAGTCCTCTCAAGAGGGCAGAGGGTATGAAGAGTGGCAACTTTAATCCTGTTTTTATCACTCTGGTTTTTCTATAGTTTCCCAGATACTGGCTAAGGGCAAATCATTTTTTTTCCAGTATGAGAGAATACAGCAGGTCATTGGAGCCCTGGAGGCAGATTTTTGCTATTAGAGCGCCACCTACCTTACCAGGAAGCTACTGCAAGTAAGTTACAATTGATTGTGGGAGTGGTTACAGAGTTAATTCAGGTATACAATACCTCCTTTCTTTTTTCTTTTTCTTTTTTTTTTTTTTTTTTTTTTTTTTCGAGACAGGGTTTCTCTGTGTAGCTTTGGAGCCTATCCTGTCACTCTCTCTGGAGACCAGGCTGGCCTCGAACTCACAGAGATCCACCTGCCTCTGCCTCCCGAGTGCTGGAATTAAAGGCGTGTGCCACCAACGTCCGGCTGCACTGATTGATCTTTAGAGGACTCATGTTTAATTCCCAGGATCCAGGTGGCTGCTGAAACAACTGCCTGTTACTCTAGTGGTCTGACATCCTCACACCAGTGCACATAAAAGAAAATTAAAAATATCGACAAAAAACAACAACAAAAAAGTCTACAAAGACACAAAAACTCCACAATACACAATACCCAACTCTGCTATTCTGCAGGAGGAGATTTTCCTGCCTTAATGTCCAAGGAGAGGATAGAAAACACTCATTGAACTTAAAAACAGAGCTTGATTGGTTAAGGCCAGCCAAGGCCCTTAGGGGGAGCCAAAGAGAAACTCAACAAAAGGCATGGCTCCCCAGGATGTGTCCAATCCACTTTTTCTATGTGAAAAGCACCATCATCACCTTCAAGAACCTGGCGGGTCTCATCAGGAACAGCCACACAGGGCTCCTATGCTGACATCTTATCTTCATCAATGTCTAAAAAATAGAGACAAGAGATTTGAGCCACATGTCACTAAGTCTGTCCAAGGGTTCAGCCAGTTCCATAACTTGCTACCTGTACTCACAAGCCTCTTGACTCACACAGGCTAGTTTGATCATGCAGTAAAAGTTCTTGCTGAGCAAGTGTAACAGTCAAGGGTTCAATCTCAGGAAACTAATGGTCAAAGTTCTCTTGTGACCTTTACATGAACTAATTTGAAAATTCACTACATGCTGAAGTGAAACAAGGTTTTGAAAATTTAACAGGCCAAAAGCAGTAATGAATTGACAATGTCATGGATAATAGGCCACACTTGGATAGCCTCTATCGACACATGTGTGCCAGAATTAGCAATGAGTATACATGAGGTCACCCTGGGTCATGCCGATGCCTATGTCCAGCAGGGCCTGCCTGAATTCCGAGGGTTGGGCATGATTCCAGTTTTCATATTTTTACTGCTGTCCAATTTAGGAGGGTCTCTCAGGCTCACATAGGGGAGGTTTTCCAAGGACTGTAAAGACCTATACACAGTCACATTATTCGTTTTGTACTGTCTCTTTCGAATTTGTGCCATAATTTTGGCATCAACTGAGGGATCATTCATCTCAATCACCCCCAGTAGATGTGACAGAACACTCCAATTCTCACACTTCTATGAAGCTTTAGCAGAACACTCAGTTCTGAAGTATTAGAGATCAACTCCCAAAATGAAATTTCATTATTTGAATGGAAAGTATTGGTGATGAGGGACATAAGCTGACCCATTTCTGCCTGAAAGGAAAAGGTCTCAACCTCTTCCTCTGGCATGTAAGAATGAAAGCTTTATATATTACTATGGACCATGATGGCCGCATGTTTTCAAATCCAAAAGTTCACCTGTTTCAGTGAAGTCACTACTCAGAGGTACAGTTAAAAGTGCTTTAAACTCCCAAGAGCTGTGAACTGCCATTGAGTTGAAAATATTCAAAGGATGGTTCTTCAATCAATGGAATGTGAGGCTTTCTGAACTGTATATTGGAGCTCAGCTAGGTGGCTCAGAATCTCAACACCTGTTGATATATCTTGGTAAAAAAGAAATCCAGAGTTATATCTGACTAGATTAATAACTGCACATGACACCTGTGTAAGGATTCAGGCATTATGCTGGCCTGTCCCTGTCACCTGGCAGAATGCACTCAGGCATTCTGGTCAGCCCAGGGTTCCATGGTTGTGTAGTCTTCAGGCAGGTGCAAAGGACCCCTTTAAAGGAAAGACCCCTGCCCGATAGACCCCTGCCCACTTACCTCTCTTTCTGCTCTCTCTTTCCAGCTGTTTCCCTAGGGCAGGCAGGACTTTTCCTGTCTCCCTCGTCTCTTCTGTCCTCTCTCTCTCTCTCTCTTCTCTCTCTCTCTCTCTCTCTCTCTCTCTCTCTCTGTGTGTGTGTGTGTGTGTGTGTGTGTGTGTGTGTGTGTGTGTCTTTACCTCTTTTTCTTACCTCCCCCTCAATAAAACGTTCATTAGGAGTCACCTCTACAGGTCTCTGTTTCCCCATCTGCCCTCTGTTCATCACCCACCACCTGTGATCCCAACCCATGTGCATTGTTCCTAACAACCTGCACACAAATAAATGGGTAATATGTTAACTAGACCTTTTTCATCATTCAGGTGAAGAACAAGCAATAAGAGAAGCAATAGCCGTTTCCATGTTTGTTCTCCATATGCACAAGGTGAGGAAACATTTGAACGGTGCCCCGCCTCCCACCACAGCAAGGGACCCGCAAGGCACAGGAGTGGAGCAGGGAGAAATCAAATCAGGACCAAGAGTTAAAACCTCCATCCTGACTGCTTATTTTGAAGACGTGCATTGGCTTCAACAGAAATAAAATAGTAGCTCAAGCAGTCGAGACAGCCTAGTCCCTGCAGAGCACACGTGAGGAAACCACAAGGGGAGGAGGTACACCTTTCCACCACCCAACATCTAGTCAATGCTGGGGCATCCAGAAGCTTCCACAACATTCTGAGCTCCTAGGAAAGGAGGAACCTGTGAATACTCCTGTTCCTGCCTTTCCCCCATTTCTCCTCCTCCCCCCTTGGAGCTCAGGAAAGATCTAGAAAGGCAGAGTTAAGTGGGTTCAAGTGTCCCTGCCGATTCCTGGAACCCTCCCCCAAACCAAGCATCTTTGGAAAGGTATCCAGGCCGTGGGGGCATCACCTATAGAGCAGACCACCCGTGAGAAGACACGTCAGACACTTTCTACACCTACAAAGAGACAGCAAAAATGGCGGTGTAGATTATAGGCGGCTCGAACCAGTGGGAGAAGCCACCTGTTCAGGAAAGCCCGAGTCCCCCCACCTTGAGAGCAGCAGATCTAGCTGCCCCAGGGAGCCTTGCCACATGCAGGCTTGCAGTGCAGACAGCCTTGAGCAGCTGGAGACCTTCCTGGCCCCTCACCACAAGGGATGATATCATGGGGAGACTCTTGGGGAGGAGCCTCCAGAGTGGGCAGGTTTGGGCAGCCAAGGCTTTGCCTTGAGCATAGGACAGAGTGGGGTGTTGGGGACCAACTGTAACACATAAACCTAGCTGCATTGGGGTGGAGGGCGATTGTTAAGAGCTCTCCCACATGCCCCAGGAACTCCATTTTGACTGGGTGTCACTTCTCTGGTGCCTCCCCTAGATTCCTCTGCATCAACGCAGTGGCACCTGGCAAACTGCAGTTGCACCTTCCCCCTTGACATCCCTGCATCCCTGGAGCAGTAGGAACCTGTGTGTGTGTGTGTGTGTGTGTGTGTGTGTGTGAGAGAGAGAGAGAGAGAGAGAGAGAGAGAGAGAGAGAGAGATATGGAAGCTTTTCTGCTGTTGTCTGAGGAGGAAGGAGCCACACTGGCACCAGTATGATTTCTTCCAACAGGCAGGGCCTGGTGCAAAGTTAAGGGAGAATCCGGACCCTAGCCTTTTTCGCCAGGGGTGTGGTGCTGGCCAGTTTGCCAGAGTTTATTCCAGGGGGTGAAAAAACAGTGAATACAAAAGAAAGTCCCAAAAATCGCTTGAGTTTCCGGTCTTTTGAAATAAGTTAAGTCAGGCTGAGATGCAGCTCAGTTAGCCGAGTGCTTGCCTAGCTTGCACAGAGCACTGGATTCTAGGACATGGTGGTTCATACCCAGCACTTAAGAGGTGAAGGCTGGCCGGGCGTTTGGTGGCACAGGCCTTTAATCCCAGCACTGGGGAGGCAGAGGCAGGCGGATCTCTGTGAGTTCGAGGAAAGCCTGGTCTGCAGAATGAGTGCCAGGATAGGCTCCAAAGCTACATAGAGAAACCCTGTCTCGGAAAAAACAAAAAAAAAAAAGGGGAGGGGGGGTGAAGCCTGGAAGAACAGTTCAAGATAACACTTAGGTACCTTTCGTCTCATTTAAAAAAAAAAAATGGGAAGAAAATACCCTTTGTAGTCTGGATGTCTTGGCTTCCAGCCTGTCCCTCTTCTGTGGCCCTAGTAGGGGGTACTGCAGCCCATCTCAGGACAAAGGGCTCAATCCACTGAAAGAGACCCTTCCCTCCAGCACAGTGGGGGCTTCCTCCCAAACCCTGGATTAGGCAAAAACGACACCCAAACACTGTTTTCAGGAAGAGATCCTTTATTAAGCAAGGAAGAAAAGTTAAAGTAGCTGCTTTCTGACTGAGGCAGAAAAATAGCAGCAAATCACCTTGCAGGTGGAAAGTTTTGATAAGAATAAAATGGGAGGTTTGTGTTAGAATGGGCTAGGATGTGGCGATGCATTTGAATTGGGCATGTTAATTAGGTGAACCAACGGGGGCTTTTGACTGCTGGATTTTAGATAGCTGGACCTCAGCAGTCAGCCTCAGGAGGAGGAAGTGGCAAATAAGGGAATAGATCTTGGTGCTAGCTTCCGGAGTGTAATCTAATGGTTTTTAGCTAGGCAGAGGCGAAAGAGGAGAACGGCAAGGCTGTGAACTTCATACTTATTAAGTGCCCTGGATCACAGGCAGGGTTTCCTGAAGCATGCTAGGCAACCAATCCTAACAACAGAGTCACATCCCAAGTCCCAAATATTGGATTAGATCGTTTGTTCTGTGTAGATAGGTGTGCATTCACACACTCACACCCTTGTCTGGTTACTTAACTAAGGATTGTATACATGGCGTGGAGACGTGATGTACAGTGAGTACTCTCTTCCAGAACATCCAGGTTCAGTTCCCAGTATCTACACCAAGCAGCTCACAACTACTTGGTGACTCAAGTTCCTGTGGATCTGGTTCCCTCACCTGGCATTTTGGGCAATGCACTCACATTCACACACCGCCACAAACGTTACACACAGTTTAAGAATAATTTTTAAAATCTTAACTGGACATGGTGGCACATGCACTTGAGGAACTGAGGTAGGTGGATCTCTGTGAATTTGAAGACAGCACCTTCTACATAGTGAGTTCCTAGACAGCCAGAGTTGCATAGTGAGATCCCCATCTCAACAAAAGAAAAAGCAGCAAAGTAATGATTTTTAAATCTAAACACAAAATATTTTATACAAGACACAATTTATGTCTTGGTTTGAAAAACATAGTTTCCTTAGTACTTTCTTTTTTCTTCTTGCTGTGCTGTAGTTAAAACCCATGAGCCACCCTCTACTGCAGCCCTCTCCTTACCCAGCCCCACCGTTATATTTTCTTGGTGTTTCTCTTAGACCTTTTTAATCCAACAGGTCTGCACCCTATTCTCTATTATTCCATATGAAAACTACTTCGAGGCTTAGTCCTAGCCAAAGACATTGACATTCAAGAAAAAAAAAAAAAAAAAAAAAAAGACACAGGAATGAAGTTGCTTTCTGCAAGAGAGAAGGGAGGCTTAGACTTGGCACCTGGCCCTCTCTGTGCCTCAAACAGAAGAAATGTTTCCAGCCTGGGGCAGGGTAAATAGGCCGATGCAGATTCAGCCGGGCAGTAGGTCTCCCCATTTGCTCCACATTCCTTCTTTGTTCCAAATCTAGAATCTGGCTGAATCCATCCTTGGAAGCTGTGGCAGCCTTACTCCAGGTCCTGGGACTTTTCCAATTAAGAAAACCTGAAGGATGTTTTCTTTCTCGTTAGTCATTCACTCAATATCTTTTTCACTCCTATTCAGTTAAATACTAAGTTCATGATTTCCATTTTTTTACCCTTGAAAGTGGTTTTTGGAATCTGGGCTGTTTCCATTTTCTGTCTCTTCCGTATAATGGAGCACTAACTGTGTGTGCATTGCATGTGACAGGACTTTAGGAGCTGTGAGTGAGAACTCAGTGTAACTGTGGTGGCTAACACTGTGGTTTTCATCCTCCCAAATGAATTCACTCTTTTGTACCAGTTGACATTCCCACCAAGAGTTAATAAGCTTCCATTTTTCCTTTGCCTTGCAAGCATGTGTGATCATTCATTTTACTATTCAATGTATTTTATAGACAGGTCCTTTAGCTGTTCCAGAACTGACTAGATGGAGCAGGCTGGCAAAGGATCAATGAAATTCATATCCTTCTGCCTCTAGAGGTAGGGGAACGCCTTCAATCCCGGCTCCATTGTAACTTTCCTTAAGTTATTCATTCTGATCTGCCTGAGAAGCTCTCAACTTTGGTTTTGACTTTATAATTTCATGGCTAAGGATGTCCTTTAAAACACACACACACACACACACACACACACACACACACACACACACACACACACACACGCACACGCACACGCACACGCGCACACACACGTACATGTATGCGGTGGTTGTATTAAAGGCACAGCCTTGGGGGTAAGGGGAGGGAGAGGGAGAAGGGATTGATATGTGAAACAAGCTTGTTCCTAATTTGAACTAATAAAAAACAGTTTAAAAAAAGGCATAGCCTTTAAGAGCACTGCTTGTTCTCCAGAAGACAGGTTGATTCTCAAATCCCACATTACATCTCACAGTTGTCCATGACTCTGTCTAGGGATTCTCCTTTCTCTTTTCTGTGGTCACCAGAAACACATGGGTTACACATCCATGCATGAAAGCCAAACATGTATTCACAAAAAAATAAAAGTAATTCCTTTAAGAATTGAAACATTTATACATATTTGTGTGTTTTGTTTACTTGTACTTTTTGCTGAATGAAATCTCTCTATAATTTTTGGATTATGCCATTTTTCTAATGAATGGGTTGGATTTCATGTGTTTACATTAATCATTAGTCAACATTTTATAACATAAATATATTTACCACTTCTGGGAAGAAAACCTGCTGATTGTTTATCTGACTCTCTTAGCTACCATACCTTCTGTGTATACTTCTCTGACCTTTGAAGATTTTACTCCATGGAATCCCTTTGTCAGTTGCCTTGGCTATTTTCTGCTCTTGTGAAATCTCTTGCAGACAGTGTTCTTTATTTTTCAACCAATAATCATTTAGTATTGCTTTTCTTCTACACTCAAACAATGATTTTACCAGTACCAAATGTTCAAAGGTCTCTCTCTTTTCCAAGTTTCAGCTTTGATTCATTTTCCTAACTTGTATTTTTTCATTTTGTTTTTCATTGCTGGGTTCCTTGCTCTATTCTCCTTTTCCACCTTTTCCTTCATGCAAAAGACCATGTTCTCTCTGTCTCTGGGGCTCTGTATTATGATTTGAAGTCAGGTCCTATGAAGCCACCAGGAATATACATTCTTATGATCAATTTTTGATTCTTATGTTTTTTTTCTCTTTCCATGCTTACTTTTATGAAGAATTTCAGTTTTGGCTAAAGCGGATCAATTCAATTCTATCAGCTGTTGTTAATAACATAAACCAAACATTTCATTTTATTTCAGAGTGTGTGGAACTTTTGCACTATCAATTTTATTACTTTTCTGTGTGCCTTAGATGACTCCTCATAAAAGTTATTTACCTCATTATTAAAGCATATTCCTAGATTTTTTTGAAGCAACCCAAATGTGTTAACATTCTAATTTATTTTAGAAATTCTCATTATTGCTATATAGGAAATGTAGTGATTTTGTGTGTTTTGTTGTTTCAATCATACTTAAGACACTTGTCAATTGAGGGGAGCTTCGCACGAGGATTCTTGTTAAAGTTCTTTGTGTTACCACATCATCATTACAAAGGAGTTTGATGTCTTTCTGTCCTACCTTCTTTATATCCCTTTTCTTATTCAAATTTCTCTAGGTAACTTTTATTGCTATAGATGACATAAGACCTAAGAGCACATGAATTTTCCTCTCCTCACTGTGTTCAATAGTTTAATAGTTTTTGTCTCTGGTCTGTACTGTTGGACTAGGTGTGACATGAGGACCCTTTACTCTGTTGAGTTGTATTCCATTTCTTCCTCCAACCTTTAGGGGTTCATCCCAAAATCTTCCTGACCTGTATCTTAAGACATTTAAGACATTATTCTCCATTTCTACTGAGATTTATATCAGCACTGGGCTATATTTGGCATGTGTATTTTTTTCCTTTTTTGTATTTATCATTAAATATATTCCAGTTGGTTAAAATTACTGGCAGTATTTCTCTTCCCTCTACTTAGAAATAGTAGGTCTTTAGTATGATGTGTTGGACATGGTCCATTACTTCCCACTTTTCCTCTGTTCACCAATCCCTTAAGGAATATGTTCTCTTTATTGTGTTCTCAAGGACAAATTCTCTCTGAGATTGCTATGTATATTTTGCCTCTAATTATGTTCCCCATTGCTGCTTGAGTGAATGACCTCTTTCCTTTTGAATTTGAAGAACCAAAAGTTCTGACTGAGGTGAAACCTTGTGCAAGCTGTAAAGCCTTTAGTCTAGTTTGAACTTGCTCTGAGGTGAAAGTGAACCGTGTGTGGTATTCTGAGCAAGAGAACAAGGCAGGCTGTTAAGAGTCCACAGTCCTTGTGGGACAAGTAGATTCAGTTATGAAGCATGTCCCCGTGTATATTCTATATGTCAAAATTATATGGCTAAATGAAAAGTCATCTTCCAGACCTTCCACAGACAATGTGCCCAGTAAACAACAAACACACTGTAGTGCTGTGGGAAGAATCCCCAAGCAGGAATGTGAGGGAAAGAATTCTTCCACAAGAAGTCTGCACTGAGGACAGCTTAACATTCAGAAGGCAGTATTCCTTCTCGCCTTGCTAAATAAAGTATCACCATCATTGTTCATCTCTGGAGACACTATTCCTCATAGCCTTGCTAAATGAGGTCTAGATCTCCATGAGATATGCATCTCTGATGGGAAGACCCCTGAAGTATGCACTGAACTCTCACTGTATAATTCTGTGGTCCATAGCAGATTTTTCTGCGTATCTCATGATTTTAATAACATCCCAAAGAATATTTGATTTTATTTGCCATCTGGTACTTTGAATGTAAGGACTGTTGTTACCAAAATTGTCTGACTTTTATTTCATAAATAAGTTGTGCTTTCCACATTCTCTCACGTGAGACTCTGCTTCTTCCTTATATACCTCTCTAGTGCTGGGATTAAAGGTGTGAGCTCTGTTACTATTTCAGACTGATTCACTTTCATGTAGCCCTAGGGCACCTTGAACTCAGAGATCCATCTGCCTCTGTCTCCTGAATCCTGGAATTAAAGATGTGTGCTACCACAGCCCAGTGTCTATGGCTAACTTGTGTGGCTGGCTTTGCATTCTGATGCCCAGACAAGCTCTATTAAGTCATAAACAATGTATAGCCACAATTCCACTTTTTGTCTAGTACAAAAAGGCAGGCAGCAACTAACATAAGAAAAACTGTATACAGTAAATACAATAACTATATTGTATATTCAGTCAATAAGTACTTCAACAATGTCTAGTCCATTAGCATTTGACAAATCCAGAGAAAATACTCCATTATCTATCCTATTTTGGTGAGTCCAAAAGATTGTACTTAATTCTCTTTCTAATTTGCATTATCATATTATCTTTTAATGTCCCTTAACATGATAGACTTTACATTTCCTTAGTGAATTTCTTTTCTGAGTGTGGTAAACAAGGAAATTATGACTATCTAGTTTTCAACTCCCTCAGTGACCTGAGAATGAAATAATATTACCTGAGTAAGCAGGAAGTGCAAACAAGGAACTTCCAAAAAATGTGAGGAATGACAAAAACAGCTGGCTGCCTGGACAGTCACCCAAGGGTCCTCTGCAACATTGGGGCATCCATCTTCCTAAATTTGATATATATTCAAATATATCTATCTAATCCTTTAAGTATAGGTAAGTTAACAACAAACCAATGCATTCAATATATTTGAAGCATCCCTTCAAATATTTGAATTGAGATTAAATTGCCACTGGACAAAAAGGACTGGATATCTTTCCTTTAGATTTAGGCAGATCCCTATCTATTTAATATGAAGTCACCTCAAAAACTTCACAGCTGTGTAATTTATAGTCCATTTCACATTGATACACCTAGTTGTCAGTTCAGAATTATCTGTAACATTGGTACATGATCACCTTCACTGCTAATCCTAGTCAAAATTGTGCAAGAGACAAAGCTCGTATTTCACTACCTATTGTCCAATTTCAGAACTCCACTCCAACATTTTACTGACTTCCTTATTGTCTACCACATTACCCTGACTTACTTAGTGTCGTTTTCTTTTTCTTTTCTTTTCTTTTCTTTTCTTTTCTTTTCTTTTCTTTTCTTTTTGGTCTTTGGAGACAGGTTTCTCTGTGTAGCTTTGGAGCCTATCCTGTTACTCGCTTTGGAGACTAGGCTGGCCTAGAACTCACAGAGATCCACCTGCCTCTGCCTCCCGAGTGCTGGGATTAAAGGCATGCTCCACCAGCGCCTGACTTGTGTCATTTTCTTTTAATATTTGAATTCCACTCACACTTCAAATTTTATTTCTGATATGCACAACTCCATGACAGATGCCTGCTAATGTAGATACATTAAATCTGCCCTAAGACTTCCTTTCCTAGAGCTTAAAATAATCTAAGCGATACCACAGTGAAATTAGAATGAATTTGAATAGTTTGTTTTCAGGTGGCCTGTACAGTAATTTAATACATCTTTGCAGCCCAATTTTGAATTCCTGATTATTTTACCTCTGATGAGGTAATAAGGCAATCAAATGAAATTAATAAATTCAAGTTTAATGAACAGAACAAAGCACTTCTGGGTGATCCTCCCGAGGGCGGAAGAGGTATCGCATGGCAAATATGGGCACTAGGTCTTATATATCCTGTAGGCATGGTCTTGAGCAGCCCCAAGCAGGGGCTGACTTCCGGTGGGCTTCCTCATGGATGCAGTTTGAAGAGCACAGCTCCATGGGAGGGGCTGCTGTTTGGAGCACTGAGGGTGGGGTTTGGAGAATACAGCTCCAGGAGAACTGCTACTCCCAGTGCTAAGGGTGGGTTCTGGAATGGGGCCTGGAACTCGAGATTTCAAACACTCAGTACACTGGTGGCATGTCTATAATAGAACACTATCCAGCAGAAGGAACAATTAATCTTCCTGTATGTTCCATCCTGATAAGGGATAGATTCCATTTTTAAAAAAATAAATATGGCCTAATGAAGAAAAACACTTTAAAGTTTCAGTCACAAATCTCAATTTTTAAAACCAGAATTTAACTATTCAGCATTTATTCAGTGCTTCTCACATGTTGGGAACTGCTAAAGACACTAGGCGTCTATTATCCCCAAAACAGGACATAATCCTTGTGCAGTGGTAAGTAGAGTGGTCTGTTATACCTTAGTAAATCATATTGCACATGATAAAAAATAATGGCTTTTTGGAACCTATCCTCTATGGAGGAATGCCTTGCTCAGCCTCGATCTAGGGGGAGAGGGGCTTGGTCCTGCCTCAACTTGATATGCCAGACATTGTTGGCTCCCTGAGGGAGGACTTATCCTTACTGAGGAGTGGATGGGGGTGGGGAGATGGGGGAGGAACTGGAGGAGGGAAGGTAGAGGGAACTGAGGTTGGTATGAAAAATGAAAAAAAGCAACTTTTAAATACATAAAATAAAAAAAGAAATAATGGCCTTTTAAAGTTCACTTCAGCATAGAGTGTTTTAGTCTCTTACACTTTTCTCTTAGTGTAAATAAAGAGTTGTTTGCAGTAATTCTAAAGCACCTGTTTAATCAAGCTACTTTATATAAATTATTTCATTTGTCTCATGAAATTGAAATTCTCTCTCTTTTTTAAAGATTTATTTATTTATTATGCATACATGGTTCCTCCTGCATGTATCCCTGCAGGACAGAAGAGGGCACCAGATCTCATTACAGATGGCTATGAACCACAATGTGAGTGCTGGGATTTGAACTCAGGACCTTTGGAAGAGCAGCCAGTGCTCTTAACCTCCGAGCCATCTCTCCAGCCCTAAAATAGAAATTCTCTAATCTAGTTTTCTCCTTATGTAAGTAATTTAAAAACCTTCTGAAAATTAAGTCTTGACTTTAAATAGTTTTATTGGAGTACCAAATAAGAGAAACTTAAGTTTGCTCACAATAAAGAAAACAAAATCAGTATGATTTTTGAAATGTTTTCATAAACTGTATGTATTTGTAGAACATTCTCTAGTAGATATTAAGTCTAATGCAGTTGGTAGTACCTCTTATTTCTATACAGAGAATCAGGTGTATCTCAGGAGCTGCAGTGAACAATCAGATATTTACTGAAGACTGCTGAATTTTAATGTTTCTGGGCAATGTGTTTTAAGTAGAGGGATTATTGTTATGCAAATTTTGGATTGTGTTAGATTTTGTAACAAAAATTTTTGTACAGCTTTTCTTTTGAAGGAGAGAATTCTAGAACCAAGCATAAATGTTGTCTAGTGACATTCAACTTAAAGTCCTTGGATTGGCAAAAAGTGCTAAATTGCAGTTTTAGGCATTAAGACATTTATGGTGAGAACAGAGCCACCAACACTCTGCTCATAACCAGTGTCATCTCATGGCATGTATCAACTATCAACCACTGTAATAGAATTTTGTTTAAAAAGGCAAGATGCAAATTTACAAAATTCTGAGATGCTCTATGTTTCTACCTCATTGCTACTGAGACCTTTGCCCATAATCTTGTATGCCCACATTTTAGTAGTGGAACAATGATAGTTCTTTACTAGCACATTGCATGAGAATACAAGTTTGAAAGAAAATTGACAGAACTTGTATGTATGTAAATGTGTACTTGCTCCTGTGTGCATGTGGAGGCCATGACTTCAGGTGTCAGTCATCTCCATTAAACTTGAAATGATCTCATTTGCTGCTTCAGACAATTGGGCCAGAGTTCATGGTTTCCCCTGTTTCTACCTACTATCATCTTGTAAGTGCAATGGTGTTACAGATAAAAAAGACTTTTCTTGTTTTTACAACTATTTACCCATGGAAACCTCCACTCCCACAACTGTTAACCTTTGTTGAGGCTTTTTATACTCTAGGTCACAACTTTATGAACTTGTTTCTAAAAGGAAAGCTGTCCAGCCTTCTCTCTAGCTGTGCCTTGATCTACATGGAAGACTTTAAAAGAGTCTAAACCGACAAGGATATTTGTGGAGGACAATTATCATCTAAAAGAAACGGTAATGGGAGATCAATTCAGTTGGCAGTTAATGTACATGCATAACAACAACTGAGAGAAAATGAAACACTTTGTTCAGGCCAACTGTTTCTGTGGGTTTCCCCAGCATGGTCTTGGCCTCTTTGCTTATCACTCCTCCAGTACCACATATCATGGCATATAGCTATTATTCCAGAACTTGGGAAACAGAGGCAGAAGTTTCAAAAAGTGAAGATCTTCATCCATACAGAAAGGTAAAGACCAGCCTAAGCTACCTGAGATCCTACCTTGACACCCCTACCCCCCCTCAAATTGCTGGGACAGAACAGACTGCTCCTTACCAACTGAGGCACCTTGAATTGGTATTTGCCCCAGTTTATTTAGCAGGTCAGACCCCAGGAGCCCAAGCAAGGACTTCCCAACAGGAGTGAATTACTGAAGCTACCAGATGGAAGACGATGGGAGGCGAGGGCCATGAGACCTCAAACAGTCATGCCCAGTACATACATGTAAGCATTAAACGTCACCAAATGCCTGCACCTACACATGTATACCTCCCAATCCCAGGTCTTCCAATTTTGGCGGGGAGGATAAAGTTTTGTTTTGTTTTTACTAAGGGGAACTGTCAGGCAGTGGTGGTGCACTCCTTTAATCCCAGCACTCGGGAGGCAGAGGCAGGCGGATCTCTGTGAGTTCAAGGTCAGCCTGATCTACAGAGCAAGTGCCAAGATAGGCTCCAAAGCTACACAGAGAAACCCAGTTTCGAAGAAGAAGAAGAAGAAGAAGAAGAAGAAGAAGAAGAAGAAGAAGAAGAAGAAGAAGAAGAAGAAGAAGAAGAAGAAATTTTTCATAAACAAAAAAACATTCCATTTGGCTAGGTTGCACGCTCCGACCCTGCCCCCCCAAGTATTCTGTCTGATTTTTTTCTTTCTTTCTTTTTCTTTGTTTTTTCAGACAGGGTTTCTCTGTGTAGCTCTAGCTGTCCTGGAAGCAGCTGCTTAGGCTTGGCTGGTCTCAAAATCACAGAGATCCACCTGCCTCTGCCTCTGCCTCTGCCTCTGCCGCTGCTCACTGTGGTCTGTGTGAACTGTGGAGGAGCCACCAGCAGAGGACTCGTTGTCATACAGCTTGTTATACAGGTGCTTCGTGATCGCAACCACTGTCTCTTACAACAGACACAGAGAGCAAACTCCAGCCCCACACTGCCCATCATTTACAGTTAAGGGCCAGCCTGCAAGATGGCTCTGCAGAAGAAAAGGTCTCAGGAACCTAATTGTTCCTGAGTTCTCCCCTGACCTACAAAAGTTCTCACTCTAAAAATACACCACATACACCCCTCAAACACATTTGGGAAAATTAAGAACCCCAAAGCAGTGATGAATTGAGAATGCTATGGATGAAAGGCCACACACCTGACACCTGAACAGCCTCCAATAGCACTTTTGTTGCAGAATTAGCAACGGTTTCCAAGTCAACCTCAGTCATTCCAGTGCCTGTGTTTAGCAAGACCAGCTTTATTCCTGTGGACTGGACGTGATGCCAAGTTTAAGCACGCACTGTCCTCTAACTTAGAAGGTTCTCTTGGACTCTCATAGCGAATCCTGTATAAGGCCTATAGCAGCACGATACCCCACTAGTTCACAGTGTCCATTCCCTTTCAAACCTGTGGCTGATTTTTGGGATCAGTTGATAGATTATTGTCAATTCCTCCCACCGAGTGTCCTAATATACATCAATTCTCTAACGTCTATAACATTTTAAATACACAGCAGAATATTCCCATCCAAAGCATTAGAAATCAACTCCTGTAGAAAGCTCTCCTTCTTGGAACGAAAAGTATTGCTGATCATAGAGACATGAAGTGAGTGATTTCTGCCTGAAATTCGAAGTTCTCCACCTCTTCCTCTGGCCTCTGTGAATGAAGAGATCGTGTGTTATAATGGACTGCAAGAGTGGAAAATACTCAAACAATGGTTCTTCAACCAATGGAAAGTCAGACTCTTTAGGCTGTATGTTAGAACTCAGCCAAGTGGCTGAGAACCTCGACACCTGCTGCTACATCTTTGAAAACAACCCAGAATCATACTTAACTAGATTAAGAACTACACACAACACCTACGCACTTACAGGTGAGGGGATTGCTACCTAGACCCTTTGCATCCATCCCTTGATCAAAGATAAAACTAAGAGAAACAGCAGCTGGTTCTCTGTGCTGTTCAGTACCACCCAGCAGGGAAAAAGAACCCCAGATCACAGGAGTGGAAGTTCTCTGGGGGGCAATTAAATCAGGACAAAGAGCCAATGAGGCAAAAGCTTCATCATGACTGCTCACTGTGGAGACTTGCATAGGCCTCAACACAAGGAAAATAGTTCCTGAAGCTGTCGAGACAGCCTAGTCCCTGCAGAGCACGCTTAGGAAGGATACACAAGGGGAGGAGGTACCACAGTGCATCTTTCCACCACCCAGCATCTAGTCAATGCTGGGGCATCCAGAAGCTTCCACAACAGTCTGAGCTCCTAGGAAAGGAGGAACCTGTTCCTGCCTTTCCCCCATTTCTCCTCCTCCGCCCTTGGAGCTCAGGAAAGCTCTAGAAAGGCAGAGTTAAGTGGGTTCAAGTGTCCCTGCCGATTCCTGGAACCCTCCCCCAAACCAAGCATCTTTGGAAAGGTATCCGGGCTGTGGGGCATCACCTATAGAGCAGACCACCCGTGAGAAGACACGTCAGACACTTTCTACACCTACAGAGAGACAGCAAAAATGGCTGTGTAGATTATAGGCGGCTCGAACCAGTGGGAGAAGCCACCTGTTCAGGAAAGCCCGAGTCCCCCCACCTTGAGAGCAGCAGATCTAGCTGCCCCAGGGAGCCTTGCCACATGCAGGCTTGCAGTGCAGACAGCCTTGAGCAGCTGGAGACCTTCCTGGCTCCTCACCACAAGGGATGATATCATGGGGAGACTCTTGGGGAGGAGCCTCCAGAGTGGGCTGGTTTGGGCAGCCAAGGCTTTACCTTGACCATAGGACAGAGTGGGAGTTGGGGATCAATGCTCACACAAAAACCTAGCAGCATGGGGGCAGGGGGTGACTAGTTAGCTCACCCACACGTCCCTGGAACTCCATTTTGATTGGGTGTCACCGCCCTGTCCCCTCCCTCAGATTCCTCTGCCTTAAAGGAGTGGCATCTAGCAGACCAGCTGGAGCTGCGTGGCCTCTGGACATTCAGGGAGCCGCGGAGATCTGTGTGAGGTGGAAACTTTTCTGTGGTTACCTGAGGAAGGAGTCACATACAAGGACTACTGCCATTTCTTCCAACAGTGTCACGACAGTGCCTAGTGCTAAGGTAAAGGAGAACCCGGACCTAAGGCTTTTTCTGCCAGGGATGTGGGAGTATGTCCAGGAGCAAGGGGTGATGCTGGCCGGGTTTGCAGAGTTAATTCTAGGGTCTGAAAACAGCGTTTGGAAGGGGGATGTGAGTTCTAAGACTCAAAAATCTCTTGCATTTCTATTCTTTTGAAATAAGAAAATCAAGCTGGGATGTAGCTCAGTCGGCCTAGCTTGCCTATTGCCTAGCATGCACAGAGCACTGGATTTTGGACACGGTGGTTCATACCTGCAACACCAGCACTTAGAGGTGAAGGATGGCTGGGCGTTGGTGGCGCACGCCTTTAATCCCAGCACTCGGGAGGCAGAGGCAGGTGGATCTCTGTGAGTTTGAGGCCAGCCTGGCTTCCAGAGCGAGTGCCAGGATAGACTCCAAAGCTACACAGAGAAACCCTGTCTCGAAAAACCAAAAAAAAAAAAAAAAAAAAAAAAGGTGAAGGATGGAGGAAAAGTTCAAGATAATACTTAAGCATCTCGTCTCATTAAAAAAAAAATGCTCAAGGAAAAAAAAATACCTTTCATAGATCTGGGGCACAGTTTAGATGTCTTGGCTTACAGCCTGTCCCTCTTCTGTGGCCCCAGTACGGGGTACTGCAGCCCATCTCAGGACAAAGGGCTCCATTCCACTGAAGGAGACTCCCTCCCCCCAGCACAGTGGGGACTTCCTCCTTTGTGCCTAACCCTGGATTAGGCACAAATCACACCCAAACACTGTTTTCAGGAAGAGATCCTTTATTAAGCAGGGAAGAAAAGTTAAAGTGTCTGCTTTCTGACTGAGGCAGAAAAACAGCAGCAAATCACCTTGCAGGTGATTTTTTTTTTTTTTTTTTGAGACAGAGTTTCTGTGTAGCTTTGTAGACCAGGCTGGCCTCTACCTTCTGAGTGCTGGGATTAAAGGCTTGTGCCACCACTGCCCGGTTGCAGGTGGAATTTTTAAGAATAAAATTGGGAGGTCTGTGTTAGAATGGGGTAGGATGTGGTAGTGTATTTGAACTGGGCGTGTTAATTAGGTGAACCAACGGGGGCTTTTGACTGGGGGACCTCAGCAGTCAGCCTCAGGAGGACGAAGTGACAAGGAAGGGAATAGATCCAGCTTCAGGAGGATAATCTAATGGTGTTTAGCTAGGCAGAGTGGGGAGGGGAGAAGGGCAAGACTGCCAGGGCCACATGGTCCTGTGGGCTAGTGTGGCTAGCCCACACTAGCTAGTGGTCCACAGTAGGGTTGTGTTTAATGCCTAGACCCAGGGTGCCAGCCTTGTGTCCTGTCCAATGATTTAGGCCACGGAAAGACACAGGGAACTGTGGAGAGGGAAGTGTTTATTTAATCAGAGAGCATTTGAAGGCACCTGGTTTATGTCGGGATAAAAAAAGGCATTAAAATGACAAGGAAGGAGACATGAATACCAAGCATAGGAGAAAGGACGCAGAGTGAACATCATCAGATCACATGATACAGCATTCAGGCTCCCTTCCATCCCATCATTATTTTAGGCAGGTGGACAGATACCGCTTGGAAGCCCTTACTTCCATTGCCGCTCAAACACCCAGTCTAGGCGTTCTGCCCCCGCCAGCAGCTTTCAGCTTGGGGACTAAAGAGCTCCAATATTGTCATCTCATTATACTGAGGGATACCCCTGCTTCTCTTAATTAAATGCTACCTGGTGTCATGAAATTCCTCACTTGGGTCCGAAGCATAAAGAGGCCGGCAAGTAACTTGGCAGCCAGTGGCTGTCCTTATCAGGCTGGAAGGAACAGGAAGTCCCTCAGCCCAGCTTGGTCCTCAGAGACCTTTGGAAATTAGAAAGAATTTCTAGGATGACTTACCTTTGGGGATACTGATAGCCAGGAGTGCAGTGATGGTGCCTGTATAATACTTTTTTTTTTAATTTCTTTTTTGAGGCCAATTTCCTTTATCCCAGGCTGATCTCAAACTCACTATATAGCCAAGAATGACTTTAAACTTGTGTTCGTCCTGTTTTAACTGCCAGGTGCTGGGATTATAGCTGTGTGCTACCACACTTGACTTATGAGTCTCCCGGGATCAAACTCAGGGTTTCATGAGCTATGCTGGGCAAGCAGTTTTAGCAACTGAGCCACGCTCCAACTCCTAAATATTGGGTAAGCACTTTTCTTTTGTGTAGATATGTATGCATGCATGTACACCCACACACACTCCTGCTTGGTTACACAAATAAGAACTGTACACGTGTTCTGGAGAGATGTCTCAGTGAGCTGGAGTGAGTTGCATACCCACACTTAATTCCCCACAACCACAGAAAGTCCCTCACAACTTCCTGTAGCTCAAGCTCCAGGGGATCTGGTGTCCTGTGGACATTAGTGCCATCTGTGGACACTTGCACTCACATGCACACACCCACACATGCACACAATTTAAAAATAATCGTTAAAAGGTGGACATGGTGGTTCGAGCACTTGCTAGGCAGAGACAGGTGTATCTGAGTGTATTCGAAGCCAGCCTGTTGTACACAGTGAATTAAAAAATACAGCCAAAGCTTTATCAAGAGACCCTGTCTCAATAAAACAAAAGCAACAAAGCAATATTTTTTAAAGATTTATTTATTTTGTGCATAAAAGTGCTCCGTCTGTGTTCACACCTTTTACATCAGAAAAGGGAATCAGATCCCATGTGAGTCACTGTGTGGCTGCTAGGAATTGAACTCAGGACCTCTAGAGGAGCAGCCAGTGCTCTTAACCTCTGAGCCATCTCTCCAGCCCCAAAATAATAATTTCTAAGTCTAAAAAATTTGTATGCAAAGTTACACATAAGGTATATCTACATTTGAAAAGCATAATTTCCTTAGTACTTTGGTATTTTTTGTTGGTTGGTGTGTTAGTTCATTTGTTTGTTTGTTGTTCTGTTTCTTGCCCTGCTATAAATAGCAGAGGTCATACATGTTAGACAAGCCCTCTACCACAGCCACATTTCTTGGTGTTCCTCTTAGATGTCATTGTTCCCACAGGTCTGTACTCTATCCTCTACTTATTCCATATGAAAACCACTGTGAGGCTCAGTCCTAGCCCAAGACATAGGAATGACTTAGCTTCCTGCAAGAGAGAAGAGAGACTTAGCCTTAACACCAGGCAGGCTCTCTCTGGGTCTTAGCTGCTCCACTGTGAAGATATGTTTCCATCTAAAGGCAGGGTGAGAACTTCCATGAAGATCCAGCTGGGCAGAAGGTTCCCTATGTTCCCCACACTCCACCCTTGTTCCCACTCTAGAGTCTGTCTGAACCCATCCTTGGAAGCTGTGGCAGCCTTATTCTAGGCACTGGTACCTGCAATGCCCTATTCATTTTCAACCTTTACAGCAGGCACCAAGGTAATAGTGACTATGCTGGATATTTTGTTTTTTTGTTTAATTTTTATTTTTTTCAGATTTTTTTTATTTGAATTAGAAACAGGATTGTTTTACGTGACAATCCCGGTTCCCTTCTCCCTCCCGTCCTCCCCTACCACTGCCTCCCCCAACTAAAACCCTACCTATTACATATCCTTTCTTCTATTCTTCCCCTGACTCAAACTTTCTGCTCCCTCATGACCTCTGCATCCTTCCTCTTCTCCCCTTCTCATTCTCGTAGTTCCTTCCCTCCTCTTCCCATGCTCTCAATTTGCTCAGGGGATCTTGTCCCTTTCCCCTTCTCCAGGGGACCAAGTATGTCTAAGAGTCCTAGTTTACTAGTTTCTCTGGCAGTGTGGATTGTAGGCTGGTAATCCTTTACTCTGTCTAAAAATCCACATATGAGTGAGTACATACCATGTTTGTCTTTTATGATTGGGTTACCTCACTCAGAATGGTTTCTTCGAGTTCCATCCATTTCCCTGCAAATTTCAAGATTACATTGGTTTTTTTTTCTGTTGATTAGTACTCCATTGTGTAAATGTACCACATTTTCTCTATCCATTCTTCAGTTGAGGGGCATCTAGGCTGCTTCCAGTTTCTGGCTATTACAAATAATGCTGCTATGAATATAGTTGAACAGTATGGAATGTGCTTCTTTTGGGTATATGCCTAAGAGTGGAATTGCTGGATCTTGTGGTAGACTGATTCCCATTTTCTTGAGGAGTCGCCATACTGATTTCCAAAGTGGCTGTACAAGTTGGCACTCCCACCTGCAGTGGGGAAGTGTTCCCCTTTCTCCACATCCTCTCCAGCATAAACTGCCATTGGTGTTTTTGATTTTGGCCTTTCTGACAGGAGTAAGATGGTATCTTAGAGATGTTTTAATTTGCATTTCCCTGATGGCTAAGGATGTTGAGCACTTTCTTATGTGTCTCAGCCATTTTAGATTCCTCTATTGAGAATTGTCTATTTAGTTCTATACCCCACTTTCTAATTGGATTGTTTGGTGTTTTGGAGGCTAGATTCTTGAGTTCTTTGTATATTTTGGAGATCAGTCCTCTGTCAGATGTTGGGTTGGTGAATATCTTTTCCCAGTCTGTGGGCTGTCGTTTTGTCTTGCTGACTGTGTCCTTTGCCTTACAGAAGCTTCTTAGTTTCAGGAGGTCCCATTTATCAATTGTTGATCTCAGTGTCTGTGCTACTGGTGTAATGTTCAGGAATCGGTCTCCTGTACCAATTAATTCAAGGGTATTTCCCACATTGTCTTCTAATAGGGTTAGTGTGGCTGGGTTTATGTTGAGGTCTTTGATTCATTTTGACTTAAGTTTTGTGCATGGCCATAGGCTTAGGTCTATCTGTAGTCTTCTACATGTCCGCATCCAGTTATTTTTTATTTTTAAAGATTTATTTATTATGTATACTGTATTCTGCCTGCATGTACGCCTGCAGGCCAGAGGAGGGCACCAGATCTCATTGAAGATGGTTGTGAGCCACCACATGGTTGCTGGGAATTGAACTCAGGATTGAACCTATGGAAGAGCAGCCTGTACTCTTAACCTCTGAGCCATCTCTCCAGCTCTATGCTGGATATTTTTATGTGACACAAGCTACAGTCATCTAAGAAGGCATAACTTCAGTTAAGAAAATGCCTCCATAAGACTGGGTTGTAGGCAAGCCTGTAGGGTATTTTCCAAATTAGCGATTTATGTGCGAGGGCCCAGTTCATTGTGGGTGGCACTATCCCTGGGAGGAGGTGCTGGGTTCTATAAGAAAGCAGTTTGAGCAAGCCATGGGGACCACGCCAGTCAGCAGCACTCCTTCATGGAAATGGTTTTCAATTTTCCTAATACTGGGACCCAATAATACAGTTCCTCATGTTGTGGTGACCCCCAACCAAAAATTTACTTCTTTCACTATGTTATAACTGTAATTTTGCTACAGATATGGATTATAATGTAAATATCTGATGCATGATGTCTGACATGTGGGCCCAATGAAAGGGTAGCTCAAGAGCACCCTAAAGTGTTCGTGACTCACAGGGTGTGGACCACAACTCTATGGCCTCAGGACCAGTTTCTGATTCTAGATAGATCCCTGCCCTGTTTGAGTTGAGTTTCTGGCCTGACTTCCTTCATTGATGAGCAGCGATATGAAGTATAAGCACTAAAAGAAGAAATAAGCACTTTACTCCCCGGGTTGCTTTTAGTTGTGGTGTTTCCTCACAGTAATAGTAACCCTAACCCTAACTAGGACTCCATCAGAAATTGAAGGGAGGGAAAGGGCCAGGATAGAGATCTACAGAAATTGGGGAGAGATTAATTTGTTCCATAGTGATTTATGGATGGCTGTGGACAAAAGACCAACACACACACACACACACACATACACACACACACACACACACACACACACACCACACACACACACCCCACACACACACACACAGGGGACCAGTGGGCACTCAAAGTATGGAACCCTGGAGAAGGCCCAGTCTCAGGTCAGAAAAAAAAAAAGTAATATAAAGGTGTATACAGCAAAGAGAATGAAGGGGAATGCTGGAGAGATGGCTCAGTGGTTAAGAACACTAACTAGTCTTCCAGAGGTACTGAGTTCAGTTCCCAGTAACCACATGATGGCTCACAACCATCTGTAATGGCATCTGGTGCCCTCTTCTGGCCTGCAGAGATACTTGCAGACAGAACATTGTATACATAGTAAATAAATGTTAAAAAAAAAAAAAAAAGAATGAGAGGGATGAGAAAGCAAGGTAGAACACTCTTTAGAATGACTATGAGACAGTGGGCTTTGCACTCTTGTATCTTTATTATAGTACCTGCAGTCAACTTTGTATCTTGGTTATTTGTTTTGATCAGCTGGAAAGGGAACTCTTTAAAGTAGTTACTGACTAAGCTATAAGCAGTGTGCAAGTCTGTGGGTGAGAGACTTTAGGAGCTATGAGTTAAAACTCTGTTTACTATGGTAGGTAGCAAACATTGTGGTTCGAAGCCTCCCAAATGAATTCACTCTTTTGCACCAGTTGACATTCCTGCCATGAGTGAGTAAGGATACCGCATTTCCACTCCCGTGCCTGCATGTGTTACCATTCATTTTATTGTTCGTTGTAATATTGACACAGGACCTCATGATGTAGATCCAGCTGTGCAGGAACTGACTGGATAGTCATGACTGTCACAGAATCAATGAAATCTGTGTGCTCTGCCTCTGGGGTGGTAGGATTGAAGGTATTTCTACTGTTACTATTGCCAGCTTCCCAACAACTTAATATTCACCATTCTTATGAGGCTGAGAATCACTAAACTTTGGTTTTGACATTATAATTTAATTTAAGGATGATTGTTTTAGAAAAAAAGCATGTTTGAGTGGTTGTAGAAATGCTTTTCAGGCATTAGGTTGCTTTTGCTGATGACATTTGCCTCATTACTTAGGCTTATTCCTAGATATTTTTGAAGCAACCTGAATGAGTTAATTTACTAATTTATTTTTTGAAATTGTCATTATTAATATCCAGGAAAACTAGTGATTTTGTGTCTTTTGTAGTTTCCAATATTGCTTCAATCCCTTCTGGATTCTGAGAGATTCCTATGGTGACTGTTGCAAATTCTTTCTGTGGTCACATAATTACAGGGGAGTTTCATGTCTTCCAGTTTTACCGGTATCTTCTTTATATTCTATTTCTTATTCAAATTTCTCTAGGTCACTTTTTATTACTCCAGAATAAATAAAACCTGAGCAATATACATCTTTCATTCCTCAATGTGTTCCTACGAATACTGCATTTTTGTCTGTCTGTGTTCTGTACTGTTGCACTAGATGTAACACCCATGCCCTTTTTACTCATTGAGCTGTGTTCAATTTCTTCCTAGATCCTTTAGGAGTTTTTCACCAAACTATTTCTCATATGTTTGTATTTCCTACTGATACTTTCTCATCATTGGGCTCTATATGGCATGAGTACTGCATTTTGCTTTTCATTTTTAAAAACATATATTCTGGTTGGATAAATTATTAATAGTATTATTCTTCCCTCTCCTTGGAAATAGTGGGTTTTTTGTTTAGTGTTTTGGATATGGTGGATTACTCTCTAGCTCCCCTCTATTCAATTATTCCACATGTAAAATGTCCTATTTCCTGTGTTCTGTGAATAATTTCACTCTGAGATTTCTATGTATACTTTGCTACCAATTATGTTCTGCAGTGCTGCTTGGCTGAATGACCTGTGTTATTTCATATTTCTTAATTGTACCTCTCCATGAATTATAATAGCCAATGATAAGGGTATAATGATATGGTTGACTGTTATTTTCTTTCAATAATCTAAATATATTCTCCCATGCTCTTTTTTTTTCTGGACAATTTTTTGGTAAGTCCTCTGATATTCTGGTGGTTATGTCCTATTATGTGGTTTGGTATTGTCCATAACTCTTTATTAATTTTAGGCTTGTGGTTTATTCACCTTGATGTGAAATATCAACAAGAATTCTGATTTTTGTTCCTGCACCAGAAACTTAGAGTTATCAGAGATAATGGCTGTATCTTCAGTGAATGTGCCCCAGGTCAGTGTACTGTCAACATTACTTCGAAAATTATTTTTACATTTACATCATTCAAGCTTTTATTTCTGCATCTGGTAACACCATCTAAAGTATTTATTTCTTATTATTTTACTCTTTTTCTTCCCTAATAATCAAGATATATTTTCATGGATGCAAAAGCTACAATTCTCAAAGACATTCCATTATAAATGCTTATCCAAGAGATATATTGATGCTCAGATCCTATAGAGGATGGACTTATGTCTTTATATATTCCTGAAGAAGGAAGATCTCCTAATAATGCCATTCCAATTGGGGACTATTTTCTTTCAAACAATCACATTCCACTTCCTCACTCTCAAAGGCTTATAGTCATATAATGCAAAAAAATGCATTCAGTCCAATTTCAAAAGTTCCCATGGTTTACAAGAGACTCAAACTTAAATTTAAAAAAACTAAAGTTCAGATTCTCTTCTGAGACCCAAGCAATCCCTTAATCCCATGTAATTCCATGTAAAATACTGATCGCATACTTCTAACATAGAATGCCACAGAATACACATTGCCATCCAAATATTTAGGGAAGGGAGCATAGTGAGGAAAAATTGGACTAACAAAAACTGAAGAAGAGCTGGGCAAACTCCAAACTCTGCATCTCTACATCTGATATCAAAGCTCCTCAGATCTCAAATCCTTTTCAGCTTGGTTGACTGAAACACACTTCTCTCTTGGCCAGGTCCCATTCTTGGAAACCCTTGGCCAGGTCTCCTTGGCAGGTTGGTCTTCCATGATTCCAGCAGCTCCAACATCTTGGTTTTTTTTTTTTTTTTTTTTTAGGCCTTCCAAGCATCACTTGCACAGCTTCAAACAGTGGCCCCTTGGGTCTTGATGCAGGGATTCTACTGACACATGCTTGACCACACCCACATTCCTTAATTGTGGAGGAAAATTCTATATCCCCTTTTTGTCCATGAGTCTAAAGCCATAACCATGTGGCCCAAACTGCCATCTTGTGCTGCTCGCTGGGGCTGGAACATGGCCCCCTTGTTCATTCACACCTTCCCCAGCTTTCTGTCTTTTCCTTCTCTATCTTAGCTTGTCTGTCCTGGAACTTCATCTATAGACCACACTGGCCTCAAAAATACAGATCTGCTTACCTCTGTCTCCAGAGTACTGGGATTAAAGGCATGTATCACCATGTCTTTTTCTAAATTTCACAAGTTGGAAACAGCTTGGTGAGATCTTGTCCCAAGGTATGGAATACACCTGTATTCCATTTCAGAGTATGTGTCTCCTTGAACACAGCATTTTTCACTATTCCACTTCCTGGTGTTCGTTTAATCTTTAAATTATACATTTTGTATTTATCCTTCCTCAGATTGCCACTTTTCAGTAAAATTTCTTTAGGTATAGCACTAGTTACCCTACAGTAACAAGTTTACACAAGGCTGTTTTGAGATTTCCTTAGATAGTACAATTAATTAATGACAAATTTTTCACAGGCAGACCTTTTGGACAATGGCAAAAAGCAGCCACATTCTTCAAAATACCACAATAATAATTTGTAGGCAACCTACTAAATGTCTTTGTCTCTGAAACCTTTTGAACCAGGCTCCCACAGTTCAATTCACCCTCCACACCACTATCTTTCATGCTTCTTCTTTTATGGCCCATTAACAAATGCTTAATGTATTTCATTGCTTTTCGAACCCAGAGAAAAAAGTCTTGAGTTCCTCTGCACAAAAACACTGTCAGGCTTATCACAGCAATACCCAAGTCTCTGCTACCTTGGTAAGGGTTTCAAGTGCTGTGAAGACACACCATGACCCCAACAACTGTTATAAAAACAAACAAACAAACAAACAACTCTTCATTAAAGATAGCTTACAATTTCAAAGTTTTAAGACATAATGATCATGGCAGGAAACATGTTGGCATCCAGACAGGATGCAGTTTATATGAGAATGAGTAGGCTACTATCAGTCCTTAAAATTAGATGACAATTAGTTTTGGGAATGCATGCAATTATATTGAAACACAAATGGCCTTTGCTGAGAGTTCTGTTTTTAAGAAGTCCTAGGTAACTTGTCTTATAGAAGTTAAGGAGACATCAGTTTTGGAATCTGTAAACATGGATCTATCATTAAAAGTCATATTTCTGCTCATTTTCCAGAGAAATATCATATAACGGGGAAATATATGAACATCTTGAATCAAGGATCAAAGCACAGCATCTACCACCCTGTGACTATCCAAGAGAAGTCTTACAAATTTAATAAGATTGGCAAAATGGCCAATGGAAAGTGCTTTTATCTGATATATAAGGCTAAAAATTGTAATAAGACCCATAGCGTAGAGGCACCTTACAAATGTAGTCAATGTGAGAAATGCTTTACCAATAATGACCAACTTGTAACACATCAGAAAATCCATCTAAGAAAAAAACCTTTCAAATGTAATCATTGTGAGAAATGCTTTGAATGTCCCAGTCAACTTACAGAACATCAGAGAGTTCATACAGGAGAGAAGCCTTTCAAATGCACTGAGTGTGGGAAATCCTACATGAGTGTCTCAGGTCTCAGAGTCCATCAGAGAATTCATAAAGCAGAGAAACCATTCAAATGTAATGTTTGTGAGAAATCCTTCACACGTGCCTTTTATCTTAGAAGCCATGAGAGAGTTCATACAGGAGAGAGGCCTTACAAATGTAGTCAATGTGAGAAAACCTTTGCAAAGTTTTCATCTCTTGTAAAGCATCGCCCCGTACATACAGGAGAGAGACCTTACAGATGTAGTGTATGTGAGAAATCTTTTTCATATAGCTCAGCTCTTAGTGCTCATAAGTTAGTTCACACAGACCATCGACCTTTCAAATGTAGCGACTGTGAGCAATCCTTTAAACTCATTAAGGAGCTTAGAATACATGAGATGACTCATAGAGGACAGACGCCTTTCAAATGTAGTCGATGTGAGCAAACTTTTTTATATTTACCATCACTTAAAAGTCATGAAAGTGTTCATACAGTTGGAAAACGTTACAGATGTAATGTATGTGAGAAGTCTTTTCCATTTTTCTCAGTTCTTAGAAAACATCAGTCAGTTCACACAGACCATCGAGCTTTCAAATGTAGTGATTGTGAGAAATCCTTTAAACAAATTTGCAGTCTTAAAAAGCATCAGGTCATTCATACAGGACGCAAATCTTACAAATGTAGTCACTGTGAAGAATCTTTTACATGTCGTCAAACTTTTAGAGACCATGAGCGAGCTCATACAGGAGGAAAACCTTACAGATGTAGTGTATGTGAGAAGTCTTTTCCATTTTCCTCATATCTTAAATATCATCAGTTAATTCACTCAGACCTTCGACCCTTCAAATGTAGCATTTGTGAGAAATCCTATAAATGGATGAACGCTCTTAGAAAACATCAGATCATTCATACACGCCAGAAACCTCACAAATGTAGTCAATGTGAGGAATCCTTTACACAGGCTTCAAGTCTTATACAACATCAGAGAACTCATACCACAGAGAAAATTGTGAGTGCAGTGAATGTGGAAAAGTCTGCATCTGCCTCTCACTTCAAGAATACTTGAAAAACTTCATACTGGAGAGAAAAGTTACCATATAAATAGTGTGGCATATGATTTTTTCAGATCTCTGTTCTTAGAGACCACTGTATTTGCATACAAGATAAACATTAGACCATGAGGTATTTGTGAAAGACTTTAATAATTTATAAATTGTACTGAGGCAAAATTCTAAAAATGTGACAATGTAGGACAATTTTCATTCAAACATTTTACTTTTTCAACCTCAAATTTGCATAAGAATGAAAAATGAAGAAGCCTCCACACAGTGCTGTGTTAGATAAGTTCCCTGAAGACTGAAACCTTCCATCCTGAACTGAAGGTGACTAATAAGAAAATGAAATATCAGGAAGTTCAAAACCTGAAGAAATGGAGACCAGCCATGCTGCTTATAGGAGGTACTGATGAACTAAGTCTCCAAGAATGGATGTCCTACAACCTACAGATTTACCTCCACACATGCAGTGCATTCTGGGTGTGCATAAGTTCTTATGAATGGTTGGAATTTGATGATGACTTTTTCAGTCTGTTTTGCTCCTGTAACCAATTTGTTTCTTTATTCCTTAAGGTAATCCAAATAGAGTTTATTGATTTAGCAAGATGGTCTTCAGTGGTATCCATTCTTGGTTCAGTTTTCAATCTGCATTTTGATGAGTAGATGTGTATACATTCCACATCTTTGCAGGAAAGGCCTATCATAAATTATGAGTGGATCTCATTAATAATTCTTCCCAAATTGCTATACTTCAGAAAATTGATATTAGAGAGAAGGTATGGAAATGTTCACACTTGTGTTAGATATATGCTTCATTGTACCTTATAAATACCATTCTAGAGAACTTCTAGGAATGAGTTGATGTTGTCAAAGCCTACTGATAAAAATGTAAACTCCTCTGAAAACTGATTCTGAAGTAAGTCACTTCCACAACGGTACAGTAAAAGCTCATTTGTTATTCACCTTTACAGTACTGATTATAGAAAAATACAAATAATATGTGAGTATTTTAAAGTTATATAACCTATACATGCACATGTGCTTTTTGCTACTAAATATCCAAGATTGTGAAGGAAATTAGTTTATCAGTGCTCATTTCAGAAAATATCAGAGGAAAATAATCATAGAAGATTTACATAGAAATACTAAGACAGGTTTAGATATTAGACTATTAAGAACAAAATGCAGTATATGAAACTGATACATTTCAGTTATTGAGAATTCTTTTTTTTGAGTGACTGTGAAGCCATGCATTGGAAATATGTTCAAAATTCCAGTATTGGATTTGTTGATATGTCAATACAGTTGCATAGTTAACCTACAATAGAAACATCTTTGACATTTTGACTTATGACTTTTCTTGAATGTAGCTGTTGATGCTCAAGTTTTTTGTTTGTTTGTTTGTTTGTTTTGTTTTTTTGAGACAGGGTTTCTCTGTGTAGCTTTGAAGCCTATCCTGACACTCTCTCTGGAGACCAGGCTGGCCTGGAACTCACAGAGATCCGCCTGCCTCTGCCTCCCGAGTGCTGGGATTAAAGGCGTGTGCCACCAATGCCCGGCTCAAGTTTTGTTTTTAATCTGTAAATTCTCCCTTGCATTTTCAATAGTGGCCCTCACTATTGGGTTTACGTTTTCTTAGTTGATTTTTTTTTTTTAGTTTTAAAAAATTTTTTAATTAAAATAGAATTATATCACATCTCCCCTTACCTTCTTTGCAGTGCCTCTCAGATCCCATGAACCTATTTCATGTCCCCTCCACACTCTAGTTGATAGCCTTTTTTATATCATTATTTTTAAATGCTTTTATCTTTGATTTTGACATTTGTGTATATTTGGTATCAAGAACACTGTTGTATTGGAAAACCATGAAGTGGCTCATTGATATGATATGCTAATTGACTGCTGCATGAGAGGGACAGCAAGCAACCTTGGTACTCAGAACACAGATTGGTAGGTAACAAAACCATGCCGAGTAAGCTCGGAGAGGCAGAGTCCCAAAAAATATATGCCCTGAGGACCTCATGCTGTTACAGACAGAGCATAACCCTGCATATCAGAGCATAATCTCTGAATTTCATGAAAACTCTGGGAGCATCTTGTCTCTGATTGAGTAGTGTTACTGGTACTCAACACTCATAGAAAGAATTTAGACATGTAGATGATTAGTATAGTTAGGTTAAGTTTTTCATAGTGGCTTTAATGTAGAAAGTATTAAGGAACAATATAAAGGTTAGAAAGGTAACCTTTTTAATGGTTAAGCAAGAGATGTGATTAACTATGTGTACCCATTTTATCCCTCAACTTCCTGATATGATTTAATAAAAATCTGTTGGTGAGTGGGCATGCACCCTGAGGATTTATAGTAGAGGTGAGTGGTTGATATATTAGGTTTGTGGGGTTTTTTTTTCAGATTTTTAAATATTATCTTTTGAAATAATTATAAAATGATTGATCTTTTCTTTGTAACCACAAAATGAAACCTGCCAGTAAAAAACAAAACTGAATGAAAAAGATGTCTTGCCTACATTTTGTTACTCTATAAAAAGTAGCTTTTTAAAAATTTGAATTAGAAACAAGATTGTTTTACATGTCAATCCCAGTTTCCTCCCCTCCTCCCCTACCACCCCCCCCCCAAAACCCTACCTATCACATATCCTTTCTTCTCCCCAGGGAGGGTGAGGCCTTCCATAGGATGTCATCAGAGTCTATTGTATCTTTTGGGATAGGGCCTAGGCCCACCCCCTGTGTCTTAGCTCAGGGAGTATCCTTCTATATGGAATGGGCTCCCAAAGTCCACACCTATGCTAGGGATAAGTACTGAACTACTACAGGAAGTCCTGTAGATTTCCGAGGTCTCCTCACTGAAACCCACGTTCATGGTGTCTGGATCAGTCCCATGCAGGTATCCCAGCTATCAGTCTGGGGACCATGAGCTCCCCTTTGTTCAGGTCAGCTGTTCTGTGGGTTTCACCAGCCTGGTCTGGACCACTTTGCTCATCACTCATCTGCAAATGGATTCCAGTTCAGTTCAGTGATTAGTTGTGGTGTCTGCTTCTACTTCCATCAGCTACTGGATGAAGGCTAAAGGATGGCATATAAGACATTCCATCAATCTCATTATCAAGGGAGGGCATTTAAGGTAGCCTCTCCTCTGTTGCTTAGATTGTTAGCTGGTATCATCTTTATAGATCTCCAGACATTTCCCTAGTGCCTGATTTCTCTGTAAACCTAAAATGTCTCCCTCTATTATGGTATCTCCTCTCTTGTTTTCTTCTATTCTTCCCCCGACTCAAACTTTTTGTTCCCTCATGTCTTCCTCACCCCTCTTCTCCTTCTCATTCTCTTAGCTCCCTCTCCACCTCCTCCCATGCTCCCAATTTGCTCAGGACATCTTGTCCCTTTCCCCTTCTCCAGGGGACCATGTATGTCTCTCTTAGGGTCCTCCTTGTTTACTAGCTTCTCTGGCAGTGTGGATTGTAGGCTGGTAATCCTTTATGTCTAAAATCCACATATGAGTGAGTACATACCATGTTTCTCTTTTTGTGATTAGGTTACCTCGCTCAGAATGGTTTCTTCTAGTTCCATCCACTTTCCTGCAAATTTCAAGATTTCATTGTTTTTTTTTCTGCTGAGTAGTACTCCATTGTGTAAATGAACCACATTTTCTCCATTCATTCTTCAGCTGAGGGGCATCTAGGTGTGTGCAATCTGAAGGCTGGACAGGTCCTCCATCTCTTACTTATACATATCTTGTTTCAAAAAAAAAAGCGAGCGAGCAAAGAAAGAAATAGGTTTTCTATATCTGGGCCTCAGTCTGGGTAACTTGATTCCAGCTTCTTCTCTTTGTGGCCATTGCACAGGGTTCTGCAGCTCCTCTCAGGACAATCCCCCCCCCACCGCCGTCACACACACACACAGTGCTAGCTTCCTCCTGGACCCAGGATTAGGCACAGGCCACATGCAAATACCTATTTTTTTTAGAAAGATTTTATTTTTTTTATTATGTATACAACATTCTGCTTCCATGTATATATATGCACACCAGTAGAGGGCACCAGATCTCATTATGGATGGTTGTGAGCCACCATGTGGTTGCTGGGAATTGAACTCAGGACCTCTGGAAGAGCAGCTGGAGCTCTTAACCTTTGAGCCATCTCTCCAGCCCTGCAAATACCTATTTTTATAAAGAAAATTTTTATTAAGTGGGGAAGAAAAGTGTATGTGACTGCATTCAGAGTCAGGCAGAAAAAAAAAAGATGACCTTTCAGGTGGAATTTTTTGATAAGAATAAAATGGGAGGTCTGTGTTAGAATGGGCTAGGATGTGGCGTCGCATTTGAATTGGCCATGTTATTTAGGTGAAGCAAAGGGGGCTTTTGACTACTGGACTTTAGATAGCTGGACCTCAGCAGTCAGCCTCAGGAGGAGGAAGTGGCAAATAAGGGAATAGATCTTGATGGCTCAATTTAGGAGTTTAAATCTGATGGCTTTTAGCAAGGCACAAGGAACTGGGGAGAAGGACAAAGGCTGCCAAAGCCACCTGCTCAATTGAGCTGGTCTCCCTTTATTCTTCATATACCCAGACCCACACTAGGGTTATGTTCACACCCTTGATTCAGGGTGCCAGTCTTCTATCCTGTCCAAGGAATTAGGCCATGGGAAGATACAGGGAGCTGTGGAAAGGAAAAAGTATTCATTTAATCACAGAGTCTTTGAAGGCACCTGGTTTACGTCAGTATAAAAAAATGCAGTGAAATGACAAGGAATGGAGACACAGAAAACAGGCATAGTTTGGAGGGAGAATGAACATCTTCAGATCATGTGATACAGCAGTCAGGGCCAATGCCTTGACACCATCCTTGCAGTAGGTGCACAGAGACCTCGCTATCAGTCAGAGCTATGAGTAAAAGAATGCACCCCATTGCCATTCTGACCCCTCAATCCCAAATTCACCCAAAGAAGTTCCCTCCCGGTGTAAGGGTCGGAGAAGTGTTGAAGGAAAAGAACCCAGCCTCAAATAATATGCAAATACAAAAAGCATTTACTCTGCAGGAAAAGCCCGCATGCGGTAGTCGATCATCTACACAAAATGGCAATAGCAATCTGGGACAAAGGCATACAGGGCTTCTTAAAGGGGTCTTGGGGAATTCTAAGTATCACTGCTCTAATTGGCTAGTCAGGCAGCAGTTACATGGGGCACACGTTGATTGGACTGGGCTAGTGAAATTCAACCCATCGAGGGCATTTTTGGTCATGTATGGTCAGTAACAGTCTTGCCCTGCAACCTTATAAGGCTAGATTTGAAACTGCTTGGCTGATTGGTCAAACTTGGCTGCAGGACTTCCTGGACTCTGGCTTAGGTCATTATTTACAATGGGATAATTCCTTAACTAAAAGGGAGACACACATGGGGAAAGTCAAGGCTAGCCTTGCCTGACCATATCATATTAATTTCTAAACCCCAGCCTGCTTCTTGGGTGAATGATTCTGGGTCCATAATCCACTCTACCTCGATCCATTCCCATGGCTCAACATCAACTCTCAGAAGCCCTTACCTCCACTGACCCTCACTAGCCCCATCATAGGCATTCTGCCCCCACCAGCAGCTTGCCCCTTGGAGACTAAGGACTCCCATATTGTCATCTCTCACTATACTGAGGGACACCCCTGGGTCTTACACTTAAGACTTACCTGGTTTCTTGAAATTCCCTCATGTCCCTCACACTTGGGCCCTAAGCACATGCAGAGCCTGACAAGGTATTGGAGAAGGCAAAGGAGGACATGAAGATGATGAACCAGGTGTCATGCTTAAAGACCAAAGACAGGTAGTAGCACTCTTCCACATTGCATAGCAACAGCAGAGGAATAACACAATACTGGCAGCCAATGAACTTGGAAACCAGCAGCTATTCTCACTAGGCTGCAAGGAACAGGAAATTCCTCACCCCACGTTGGTCATCAGAAACCCTTGGGACTTGGAAAACACTTCTAGGTTTGGTTAACTTAGAGATGCTAATAGCCAGTGATACACTGCTAGTGCCTGTGAGATACTATATATATTTTCTCTCTCTTTTGAGATAAATTCTCATGTATTCTAGACTGGCCCCAATCTCACTGTGAAGTCAAGAATGACACTGAACTTCTGATTTTACTGTTTTTATCCCTCGATTAGAGGTGAATACTATAGCACTTGGTTTATGAGGTACCCTGAATCAAACTCAGGGCTTCATGAAGCATGCTAGGCAAGCAGGTTTAATAACTGAGCCACATCCCAACTCTTAAATAGATGTTGGAATAGATCTGTGCAGATATGTGTGCATGCACACCTCTGCCTGGTTTCACACCTTACAACTGTACACATGACCTGGAGGCATGGCTCAGTGATCTTGAGGGAGTATTGCTCTTGTGGAACATCCAGGTTCAGTTCCCAACTTCCACACCAAGCAGCTCACAACTACCTGTACATCAAGCTCCAGGGGTTCTGATGCCCTCACCTGGCATCTGTGGGCACTTGCACTCACATGCGTACCCACCCACACACATATATGCATGTAGAAATGATTTTTAAAATCTTAGCATGACATGTTGACACATGCACTTGAGGGGCAGAGGCAGTTGGACCTCAGTGAGTTGGAAGTCATCCTGTTCTACATAGTGAACAGGACAGAGTTACATAGTAAGTCCCCATCTCAATAAAATAAAAGCCACAAAGTAAGAATTTTTAAATCTAAAAAAATGTATACAAAGTTACACGTAAGTTAAGTCTATATTTGAAAAAGATAGTTACCTTAGTATGTTATCTTTTTTCATCCTTCTTGCAGTGCCACAGAGAGAATGCAGGGGTCACACACGCTAGATACGCCGTCTACTACAGCCCTCTCCCAGCTCTACCTCGGTACTTTCTTGGTATTCCTCATGGACCTTTTTAAATCACATAGGTCTGTATTCTACCCACTATGTATCCACACAAAAACCCAGTGTGAGCTCAGTCCCAGCCAAACACATTGAAATTTGAGAAAAAAGAAAACAGGAATGAAGTAACTTCCAGAAAGATGGAAAAGAGACTTAACAGCTGGACCTCTTTGGACCTCTGGCTTTTCATTGTACAACCAAAGAAATGTTTCCATCCCGAGATGGGGTGAATAGACCCATGAAGATCCAATTGGGCAGAAAGTTCACCATGTTTCACATATTCCAACCTTGTTCCTGATGTAGTTCTCAAGCCTTGTAACGCTGCAATGCTTTAATACAGTTCCTCATATTGTGATGACCCATAATCATAAAATTATTATTGTTACTACTTCCTAATTTTAATTAGCCTACTGCTTTGAATCATAATATAAATATTTTATATCCATGATATCTGAAATGTGACCCTATGAAAGTGTCATTCATAACCACCCCAAAGGCTTCACGATTCCAAGGGTGGGAACCACCAAATATGGTCTTTGGTTCAGCTTCTGCCTCTAGGTCCATGCCCTGTTTGAATGGAGTTCTTGTCATCAATTCCTTCATTGATGAACAGTGATATGAAGTGTAAGCCAAACTGACCCTTTCCTCCCCGGGTTGCTCTTAGTCATGGTGTTTCCTCTCAGTAGTAGTAACCCTAAGTACGATAGTGATCTTGAAGTTGAAGAAGTGGAAAATAGCCAGGATTGAGATCTATAGAGAGATTAATTATGTTCCATAGTGCTTTATTGGTGGCTGTGGACAAAAGACCAACACACACACACACACACACACACACACACACACATACCATTTTGCTGGTACCAACAATACATGTAAGAAAATGAGAAAGAAGAAACTGACTAGAATTCTAAATAGGAACTGTTTCAGCACCATAGGCGGCTCAAATGATAGAAGGTGTATGTGGGTTTTTCTTACCATAAAACTGATGTTTTAGGCCGGGCATTGGTGGTGCATGCCTTTAATCCCAGCACTCGGGAGGCAGAGGCAGGCGGATCTCTGTGAGTTTGAGGCCAGCCTGGTCTACAGAGCGAGTGCCAGGATAGACTCCAAAGCTACACAGAGAAACCCTGTCTCGAAAAACCAAAACAAAAAAATCCCTCATGTTTTGTGAGGAGAAGCAGACTCTTGTTATGATAAATCTTTCTGCCAAAAGCTGCCTGAGCCCCACCACCATGTGTGAGCTTTACGCCAGCTGCCCGCTCGAGTTAGGCCCAAATGAATATACAGAAACTTGTATTAGGTTTAAAGCTGCTTGGACAATGACTAGGACTTCTCATCTGTTAGCTCAGTCTTAACTATCATAAATCTATATATTTTATAAGACTTATCTTATTGGATGCCTTATTGGCGTCCCTCCTTGTCGGTGGATCACATTGTGCCGCTGGAGAAGGTGCAGAGGGGAAAAGAGCGACGCTTCCTGTTTCTCCTTCTTTAAATATGAGTCTCCTTGCTATGTCATTTCCTGCCTGGATCAGCACTTATCTACTACATTTCCCAGAATCCTCTTTGATTCCTAGTCCTAATTTACTGTCTCATTGGCCAAACAGTAATTTATTCAATAATCAATAAGATAAACATACACAGTACATTCCCCATCAGACTCTTGTATACTAGTTTCTTTCTTTAGCATTTGATATCAAGCACTGAGGGTGTATCTATGTGTTTTTTTTTTATTTTATTGACTCCAGAAATCTATTTGTCCCAGCAGAGTTCTTACTACTATCATTCTATTGATTTCAATGCTCAGTGGCAAGGTCTCAATAAACAGACAAGTATTTTCCCTTTGTCTTTTGTTTATTTTTCCAACAGGATACCATATTATGAGCACTGCCTGGCCAACCTTTGTTTTACATAATGTAAAATATATCAGAAAGAATTTTATAGAGAGTATTGACTTCATGCACTGAATAAGCCATCAATTTACAAGCATAAATGAGTCCTCCCGTTAATGACTTTGTTCTCTTCTCCTTTTTTTGGAAGAAGAATGCTCCCTCAACTCATGGTTTTCCTTTCCCTGAGGCTACTATACTATTCTCACAAAGGTTAATGCATTTGTTTTGATCATGGATCATCTTTTTGCTTCATCTAAATATATTCTCACATTTATGTTATAAATTTTTGTAACTATAATGAAACCACACACACATATATATATATATATATATATATATATATATATTATATATATATATATTGTGTTACTGTTATTTAACTCCACTGGTATTTTGACTTTTAAAGAAATTTATTTTTTTTCAATTGCTATTAACTTTTATTTTGACAAAATTTACAGATCTTAAACTCACAAACTTTCACTCATTTAAAAAAGCAAAAGACAAACATCACATTCCACTATTTCAGGTGTAAATAAACTAGTACCACATTAGCTGCATTTTATATACCATAAAAGCAAACAGGAATTCATAGTTACAAGTGTACCTGGAAGACACATGAACAAACTGGTTTTTAAATTACCAGTCTCTTGTTAATATTTAATATTATATCTCCACTACTGGGAGATATAACTTCAGGATTATCAAATTATACAAATCATTTTTTCTACTCTTGATTTGGAAATTGGACTTATGTCCTTAAAATGTTATACTTACTGGACAAAGTCCATTATGACAAGGAATGCTAGGAGTTCCCTCCTTTTAGTGTTTTTAAAGATTAAGTTTCTGAATTTTGTGTTTGTACGTATGCCATATTTGTGAGGACAGGAATGCGTATGCCATGGCCCACATGTGGAGGTTGGAGGATAATTTTCAGGAGTGAGTTCTCTCCTTCCACTGCCGGTTCTAGGCTCAAACTCAGGCCTTCAGGCTTGTAAGACAGCTACTTTATCTGCTGAGCTGTCAGGCAGCCCAGGAATGACTCCAGAAAATTTAAATGTTTCATCATAGTTTTAAGCCTTTAGTGTGAAAAGAAAGTTAAGTGATGTATTTACTTGGCATCTGAAAATCTAGAAAATTATAGATTTTATTCAATTAATTACTAACATATGTGTGAAGGGATTAATAATGACTGTTCAATAGAACCTTTACGTGGCTCTGAAACATCTACTTGTATAGTTGCCTTATCTTAAGTGGAATTTAAAAGTCCTGGATGGAAATTGTAAGCTTATTCTGCACTGAATATAGTTAGTATCTATACATGGAACATGTGACTTTTTAAACTGGGTTTTCACTTTTATATACAAAATGTACTTATTAATGTACACAATTTACTTCTTAGATCCTAAAATAAAGATAAAGGTACATAACTGGATAACAACTTGTGTGTGTGGTGTGTGTGTGTGTGTGTGTGTGTGTGTGTGTGTGTGTGTGTGTGTGTGTGTGTGTGTGTGTGTGTGTGTGTTGCAGGCATAAGAATGTTTGGGAGCACCCATGTGTGCTTATTCTGAGGCCAGAGTAGAATGTCGGGTGACTTTCTCTATGCCTTCCTTATTGCCTTGAAGTCCCTGAAGCAGAAGTTGCTGATTTAGGTGGGCTGGCTGGCCACTGGACTTTCAGCCTTTGCCTGTCTCACCTCCCAATGCTGGGTTACAGGCACCCTCAACTATGCTTAGCCTCTTATATGGGTGTTGGGGATTCAAACACATGCTTGCAGAACAAGTGCTCATACCCCCCCCCAGCCATCTCCTTAGCCACTGCTTATGCATTCCATATGAGTATCTTCAACCCATATCTTTTAAAAAATGTAGATAAGATTAGCATTATCTAGTGTTCATTTTCTATTCATCTCATGATTTTGATAGCAAAACCCCAAAGAATATTTAATTCTATGTGTTGTTTAGTATGTTAAATATAAGGTCTATTATTACACTTCTTATGGTTAAAAAACCAAAACTTTCTGAATTCTGCCTTATCAATGAGTTCTGCCTTCCATATTCTACTCCTTGGCTCTACAATGGGCACAGTATTGAACTCTCACTTCAGCAGCATCTAAGCATGTTTGAATAAAGTTAGGTGATACATAGCTGTATATAGGATTGATCCAGTGTCCATATTTGATCAAGGAAGACAGTTGCAGCATTTGGAAGCACAGTTTTGCTCATTGTAACTTACGCATCTTAGAGGAAACACGGCTGTCCTATGTAATATCAACATACCTTTTGTAATTGTAAGTCCCTGGATGTATACCTCAAATGTGTATCATATATTCTCTAAAAGATTGATGTTGGGCTGCAGAGATGGCTCAGAGACTGAGAGTACAGGCTGCTCTTCCAGAGGTCCTGAGTTCAATTCCTAGCAATCACATGGTGGCTCACAACCATCTATAGTGAGATCTGGTGCCCTCTTCTGTCTTGCAGGCAGAACACTGTATACATAATAATTAACCTTTAAAAACAAAAAGATTAATGTTAGTGAGACTTTTTTTTTTAGATTTTATTTATTTATTATGTATACAACATTCTGCTTCCATGTATATCTGCACACCAGAAGAGGGCACCAGATCTCATAATGGATGGCTGTGAGCCACACATGTCGGCTCTCTTAACCTCTGAGCCATCTCTCCAGCCCTGAGACTATTATATTCTATTTTTACAGAGATAGAAAACACAATAGAGAATTCTAGAAAATACCTTTTATTATATTTTTTCTCCATTTTTATTTAAATTAGAAACAAGATTGTTTTACATGTCAATCCCAGTTCCCTCTCCCTTCCCTCCTCCCCTGCACCCCCAGCTAACATGTTACCTATCCCATACCCTTTCTGCTCTCCAGGGAGGGTGAGGCCTTCCAAAGGGGGTCTTCAGAGTCTGTTTTATCCTTTGGAATAGGGCCTAGGCCCACCCCATGTGTCTAGGCTCAGGGAATATCACTCTATGTGGAATGGGCTCCCAACGTCCATTCCTATGCTAGGGATAAGTACTGATCTACTACAAAAGGCTCCATATATTTCCAGGGCCTCTTCACTGACACTCACGTTCATGGGGTCTGGATCAGTCTCATGCTGGTTTCCCAGCTGTCAGTCTGGGGACCAAGAACTCCCCCTTGTTCAGGTCAACTGTTTCTGTGGGTTTCACCAGCCTGGTTTTGACCCCTTTGCTCATCACTCCTCCTTCTCTGCAACTGGATTCCAGTTCAGTTCAGTGTTTAGCTGTGAGTGTTTGCTTCTACTTCCACCAATTACTGGAGAAAAGCTATAGGATGACATATAAGTTAGTCATTAATCCCATTATCAGGGGAGGGCATTTCAGGTAGCCTCTCCTTCGTTGCTTAGATTGTTAGGTGGTGTCATACTTGTAGATCTCCATTTTCCTAGTGCCTGATCTCTCTTTAAACCTATAATGACTCCCTCTATTATGATATCTCTTATCTTGCTCTCCTCTATTCTTTTCCTATCTCAAACTTCCTGCTCCCCCATGTCCTCCCCTCCCCTCCTCTTCTCCCTTTCTCATTCTCTTAGTTCCCTCTCCCCTCCCACCATGCTCCCTATTTGCTCAGGAGAGCTTGTCCTTTTCCCCTTTGCCGGGGGACTATATGTGCCTCTCTTAGGGTCCTCCTTGTTTCCTAGCTTCTCTGTCAGTGCAGATTGTAGGCTGGCAATCCCCTGCTTCATGTCTAAAATCCATATATGAGTGAGTATATACCATTTTTGTCTTTTTGTGACTGGATTACCTCACTCAGGATGGTTTCTTCTAGTTCCAACCATTTGCCTGCTTTTTAGAAAATAACTTTTATTTTAATTTACTTTAATTTTTATGGACATGTATCTATTTCACTGAATATATCCATAAATGCTATGTGGACCTCCTGCCTGTAGAGTTGAGAAGAACATTGGGTCCTTAGTTATGGTTTCAATTGCCATAATGAAGAGCCACCATGCCCACAGTAACTTTTGTATAGGAGATCATTTAATTGAGGCTAGCTTACAGTTTCTGACATTTAGTCCGTTATTATCATGGCAGGAAACACGGTGGCATTCAGGCAGGCATGGGTGTTGGAGGAAGATCTGAGAGTTCTATGTATTCATCTGCAGGTCACAGTAAAAGAACTGTCTACCACACTGAACAAAGCTTGAGCATAGGAGACTTCAAAGCTCATCCCCACAGGGACACACTTCCTCCTACAAGGCCAAACTCACTCCATCAAAGCCATAGCTCCTAACAGTGCCATTTCCTTTGGGGCCCATTTTCTTTCCAACCATGAGAGATCTGATGGAACTACAATTAGAATCAGTTTTGTGATGCCATATGGATGCGGGGATCTTAGTAAGTATTCTCTAGAAGAGCAACTAATCTCTAATCTCTTAGGTCTCTTCTTGTTAGGAAAATATTTTTTTCAGCAGCATGTGGTAAGTAGGTAAATTTCCAGTGCAGCTTCTGATGGCATTCAGGGATGAGGCTGTGGACTTCTCCCAGGAGTAATGGGAATGTCTGCTTGGAGGGCCTTGTAAATTGATGTCATGGTAGAGAATTATAGCAACCTAGATTTTGTTGGGAAGAATTTTCTTCTTAAAGAATATGACACTCATCTTTGGTATTTGCATGCTTTTTATATGTAAACTCCCTGAACAGTCAAGAGTGACTATGAAATCTTTCTTGGAGACATTTTTGTATTGCCAGTATTAGATTAGATTTGGTAACATGTCAATACAGTTGTATATATAGCCTCCAACACAATCTCTTTGCCTTTGTGATCTTTGATTTTCTTCAGCATGGATGTTAATTCTTTCTTTTTAAAATTCTCCCTTACAGTTTATTTAGTGGTACTTACTATAGGATTTGTATTTTTAACTTTAATTTTGTTTTTTCTTATTTTAATAGAAATAGAATTACATCATTTTCAGCCTTCTTCCATTCCCTTTCATGTACCATCCTCTAAGCCCATTTCCTCTTTCCACACTCATGTTGATAGCATTTTTTATTATAAACTTTTTAATGCTCATATCTGTGAATCTGATTTATTGTTTGTGTGTATATGACTTCAAGCTGACTACTCTTATCTCTTGGACAAGCAACAAAGGATTCATCCCTGCTTGGTGGTAATTTTCCTTTTGGCAGTCAGTAGTTATCTGCAGGTCTGTGTGTTGGTGGTGGGAAAAGATGAAAGAGTTTCTCTTTCACATTAAAATATCACTTTATGCATCAATTTGCTGGAAGAGACTCAACAGATTTTCTCATATTTTTATAGTTACATTATCTCTGTCCTTGAGCTATAGTGGCAAGAGCATTGATGCAAATATATGTTTTGGGGCTGGGCCTCACATGCTCTCTTGAAGTGTGTACTTTATCCAGCTATAGATTTCTGTGATGGTCTTCTTTTTCTGTGTAGAGAGGCTTCTTCAATGAGGGATTATAGCTACACTTCTACGTGTGTATCATAAAATACAGAAGTTAGTAAGGAATTATGCTGTTGTAGACAAGTGTAGGTAGTAGAGTCTATTTAAAGGTTCATGACTTCACTAGCCCTGAGAAATTGGCTAGTATTCCAGTACCAACAACATTAAGTCCTTAAGTCCAATTAGACAACATTTTGTTGCCTCTGACATATTTATGCCTCCTAGTTGACATCAATACACATCTTTAAACGCTGATAATTTCCTGGCTTGTAGGTATTGCAGCTGGGCATGACTGTTGAGAGCTTCCTTCATTAGCAGCACAGTATTTTCTAGAAGCATGGCAGCACAAATTTGAGAAAGAGGCTTTCAAGTCTTGTCCAACTCAAAAGATCTGAGTCCTGATTCCTAGCATGTAAATGTGGTGTCTTTGCACCTTCAAATCCCAAGAGGCAAATAAAGCTACATCTATAATTTGTAGTGTTTTCAGAGCTCAGACTTATTTGGGCTACCCTGACCAACCTTTAAAAGGAAGATTCTTATATATAGTAGTGAGTTATTTTTTAAGACCCTGGTTCTCATGGGAAGCATTGTCAGCATAAGCCGGTTAATTTCTACATACACACACATATATGTATATGCACATATACATATACATATACATTTTATGTATTTTATATATATTTTATATGTATTTTATAACTTTAGGCAAGTATAAAATATTGTGAGTCTTTATGCTTTATCAGACCTTGTTACTATTTATTTTACATCCACATTTCTTTATTGGCCTATCTCTTTCTTCACCACTTGAAATCTAGTCCCTGTTACTGTATTTCCTAATTCTTATTACCTGTAATGTGTTAATTCCGCCCCTCCATATCTAGGGTTTATTTAACAGTTTTGTTTCTGTGGTTTCTTCATGTTGTATAAATATATCTGTGGATTAACTGGTAAAAGTCAATTTAAGGGAAATACCTTTCTAATAAATAAATGTGTGAATTCTGAATAAATCCTCAACTTTATAGTATGCTTCATATTACTTAAAGAATACTCTTGAAATATATTGGAAAATGACTGTGAGACTTCTAATGGGTTATCCAATGTTATAATTTATTTGGGATTTTCATTGTTCCAATTTTACTTTAGATGTCGATAACAAACTTTGGTAGACTTTACAAACAGACTTTTTCACATTTTGTTTCTTAGAAATTGCTGTGTGTCTAAATCTAGACATAAAGTGCAAATAAATTATCTGTACATTCATCCATGCTTCCCAACATCTACACTTGTAATTTAGTGTGTCTCTATAGAAAACAGGGAAGTATTTGCACACATTTTCATTTTTCACATTTGAATCAATTTGAGATGTTATATGCACATATATTCAATACTGTCATTTATTTAGATACAGAAGGGTAGATTAACAAAATAACATGTAGACTGGTTGTAAACTATCATTCAATAGCTAATAATCAATGCCTGTATTTTATGTATAATGATTTTTGAAGTTTAAACTGAAGCTTTCTGTGTCTACATGCACAATATATCCAAGCAAGTACCAACATGTGATGGAATTTATTTTTGCCAATCAGCAGAAGTCCCCATCCCTCACCTAACATGTCTCTGTGTTATGATAGGTACAGGGTTAAGCAGAATCATGCAAAGACATTGAAGGCTTCCCTCAAGTCTCACAGGATTGAATCAGGCCATCCCTAACTATACTTGCAGAAAAGACCCAAAACCTATAGCAGTAGTTACAGGAATAGTATTGGAAATTTCTACCCAAATTGGGGACATCCTAGAACTCTAAAATGTCCCCAGTGAAATGGGTAAAGGAAAATTCTTTTTTTTTTTTTAGAGAAACTCTCAGGAAGTATAAGGATTGATAGGGTTAAGTGAGAGAAGGTTCAATTTATGTTTCCAAATCAAGACTCCAAGGATGACTACTCTCAGATTTGGTTGAATACCCACATACCAACTGTTTTCATGGATGAGGTGCATGAGAATATAGTGGGTTATGGTAGGCAGAGTTCTGAGTCTAAGGTAGAGTCAATGTCATTTTCTATGAAGCTTTGTGAAATTTTGAAATGGCTTCAAAATTATGAGCAAACCTTCACACCTAGTTATCTCCAGGTCTTGCTTAGAAGCCATTAGGTATATTTGAACTTCATGAAATTGTTTTCTTCCTATCACTTCCCACATCATTTTCTCCTAGGTTGATGTTTGTGCCATTTGAATCAGTATTAAGTGACCATGTGGAGTTTCCTTTTCTCTACCAGATGGCCTCTGGGGACTCATATCTGTCCCTTGGTGTGTTATCTTTGATGGTTCATTTTAGCTAGATTTGCATGGGGCTGGTCATCTCAGGAAATGAAAAGGTGAATAGATTACTGTTAGAGGGGGCTGGAGAGATGGCTCAGAGGTAAACAGACTGCTCTTCTAGAGGTCTTGAGTTCACTTCCCAGCAATCACATAGTGGCTCACAACCATCTGTAATGAGATCTGGTGCCCTCTTCTGCATGTAGGCATACATGCAGACAGAACACTGTATACATAATAAATATCTTTAAAAAAAATGATTACTGTTAGAAGTGGGAAGACAGATGGAGACGAACAGAGTGTTTAGCCTTTGTTCAAATGCTCAGACATAACTTCCTGCACTACTTGGGGTATTAATTCATTTATAATACCACAATCATGAGGGTATTATGAGGAAAAGCTGAAGTTGCCATTGTTTTTGGTGACATTGACTCTACCTTAGTTGTTATATGATTTTAAAGGGACATGTGCTCCTGTTCATAAGGGCAAAGGGGAAGGAGTTGCAACAGAAAGGTCTGTACTCATCCTGTGAGCACAGAAGAAAAGAGCCCTCTGGAGACTGCCTTTAGTGAAACCATTCATCTTTATTCCAGAGTGAGGAAATATAAAGCATTGGGACAGAAACTGATGCAGGGAACTGTGCCAAGGGTCACACTAATGAGTCAGGCATCGAAGCCTAAAGACATCCTCTAGATAACGTTAGGTAGAGAGCAGGAAGCCCCTGCAGGGAGTGAGTCCTTAATGTTGCAGAGTTCAGAGAGAACTGCCAGGCCACTGTGGATGGCTACTTCTGACTAGTAGGCTGTCCCAACATTTCATCTTCTTTTAGTTTATATTGAGGAGGTGTAATCATAAGCCCTGAGGAATCTTTCATCTGTGTTTGATGGGTTCAAGGTCTGGTAGTGAACTATGACGTGACTGGTGGCAATTTTAGCAATGGTGGTGATCTGTTACCAGAGGAACTGAATAAGACAGGGGGCAAGCATAAAAATAAAACAGCATTATCGGGGGACTGATAAAGGGTGAGAACAAGGGGTTCTTGAACCAACTAAGTTTTTTGTTTTTCTTTTACTTTTGGTTTTTTGAGACAGGGTTTCTCTGTATTGTTTTGGAGGCTGTCCTGGAATTCATTCTGTAGACCAGGCTGGCCTTGAACTCACAGAGATCCACCAGCCTCTGCCTCCCGAGCGCTGGTATTAAAGGATTGTGTCACCAACATCCGGCCCCAACTAAGTTTTTTAAGGACTGGAATCTTGAAAGTAGGTCTTTTCAGTGTTTCTTGGGGCATTAACATGAGTTTCAACAATGTTTGACTCATTTATATATGGCAGCATTCTTCCCCCAATACCAGGAAAATCCCTGCATCCCATGCTCAGCAGTTATTAGATCAGGGATATTCTGTTTTGGAGGACGACCCTGGCAAGGGAGTACATCTGCCACCAGAGGGTTTCAAAGCTGTCAGTCCTGGATGCCATTGTCTGATTCAGTCTGTCTATGAAGTCTCCAGCCAGATGATGCATCTGTTGTAGTCACAGTGGTGGCTGAGCTGCTGAGATTGAAAAGCAGAGAAGAGCAGGAGATGAGAGAAACAGGAACACCATCTGCTGTAGGGCAGAAGAATCTCCTTTTAGCATCCAAGGTCAAATATCTGGTAGACCATAGAGCTTTGCAACCTTACTTAACATTAGTAATGATCCTTGGAGCCAGTAGACTCTTCCACAGAATATTTTATCTAGATGCCAATTGTAAAATCTCCCTAGCTGCCTTCTTTATGTCAATTTCATACTAAACCTATTACAGTATCCTCATGCCCAATCCCATGTGATGCACACTTTTAATCCCAGCACTCCAGAGGCAGAGGCAGAGGCAGAGGCAGAGGCAGAGGCAGGTGGATCTCTGTGAGTTTGAGACCAGCCTGGTCTACAGAGCAAGTGCAAGGACAAGCTTCAAAGTGACACAGAGAAACACTGTCTCTAACAACCAAAAAACAAATAAATAAATTAAATAAAGTTTAGGAGTTCAAGAATACTCTTAGATTTGAAAAACTTATTTTTTGATCTGTAGACAAGTGGATCCAAGCCTTATGATTTTGATTCCTTGAAGCTTATATGAAAATTAGTTCTCCATAGGAGATAAAAGTTTTAGATATGCTAGCATTACCAATGTATTGAAATCCACATTGTAGAAAACAAGTTTGTTTGTACAAAACACCTGAAGTTGCTGGGTGGTGGTGGTGCACACCTTTCAATCACAGCTCTTGGAAGGGAGAGGCAGACGGATCTGTTGGTTCTGAGGCCAGCCTGGTCTACAGAGTTAGTTCCAGGACGAGCTCCAAGCTACACAGAAAAACCCCACCCCAAAAATAAATAAATAAGCAAATAAATAAATGAAACAGCTGAAGTAGACCCATTTTTTGAGTCCTAGCAAAAGATATAATTTGGGTTTTAAATGCACTCACAATTTTTCTTCTATCTTGAGAGGCAGCTATAGATTAGACAGAGATGCCTTTAGTCCATGAGAAGAACCTTCAAATCTATAATTAGAGGACAACCAAGGGAAACTCAGAATCTTCAGCTTGTGACTGACCAATAAGTAGTCAGTAGTTTTAGAGCTAGATTAATAGCTTGTCAGAAGTCCACTGGTTAATGTTGGAACTCTGAAATTTTGAAAACTTAGTGTAACAAAAGCACAGAAGGCCAAAGAAATCTGAAACATTTTTAATACCTTAAGCCATCTTTATAACTTTCCAAATGGCATCCATCCAAGTATCTGAAAACACCAATTTAGACCCTCACAACACAGGTTGTGATGTCCTCAGACCTCTGTAACTTGCATTTACACAGCATAATAAGTTGTATTCACACACCTTCATAACTTTTTTTTTTTTTTTGGATTTTTGAGACAGGGTTTCTCTGTGGCTTTGGAGGCTGTCCTGGAACTTGCTCTTGTAGACCAAGCTGGTCTCGAACTCACAGAGATCCACCTGCCTCTGCCTCCCAAGTGCTGGGATTAAAGGCGTGCACCACCAATGCCCGGCGAGCGTGTTTCTTTAAATGAGGGAATAGTAAAAAAAAGTTACAGTGAAATCTGTTTCATGAGTTTATCTTCTTTTTTTGGAATCTGATAAGATAAGATATAAGATAAACTCCAAGTAGACCTAGTAGTAGCTCTTAGAAAATGAGCTTTGTCGCCTGAATTTTACATGGGAAGAGAACTGAGAAGGAAGCAGGAGCTTTGGAAACAGAAATTGGTGTTTCTTGTTGTTAGAGCTACTTATTAGTCAAGATCATATGTATTATAATAAAACCTTTTATGAATGTAAGATGTTTTATAGCCTTAAAATACTAAATATTTCTATACCTTGCTCAGCCTAGAGACGGGGGAGGAGGGGTAACTTGGTCCTGCCTCAACGAGATGATGGGACAGACTTAGTAGACTTCCGAGGGGAGGCCTTACTTTCTAGGAGGAGCAGATGGGAGGTGGGGGTGGAGAGTAGGCAGCAGAGTGGGGGAAGAGGAGGGAGAACTGGGATTGGAATGTAAAAACTAAATTATTTTAAAATATTTAATATATTTAGAAGCTGTTTCTTAAAATATTCCCACTATTTTTTGTAATTTTAAAATTTACTCTTAAAGATTTAAGATCTCTCAAAAATAAGGTACCCATTTTTATTTCAAGAAGGGAAACACAAGGTAAAAATAAGCTCTACTGGTGTAGATTATTTAATATTTTATATCTGAGATTTATTTATAAACTTTGTTTTCAGTACAAGACAAGGATTATCACATAAAAATCCATTCTAATAAAAAATTACCTTGGATACCTATTGCTGTCTCCTGGATACTCCCACTCCACATGGTCACCTTTAATTAAGATGGTGGTGGAGTTACATGGCATCCATCTTCTCCAGCCCTAGCAAAAATGGCAATGTGTTGCTTATATGCCAGAATGGCTCACTTTCTCCTTAAGATTGTCTATGTATAGAGTTTTAATAATCAGCCACATGTTACCAGTTTTAAGTTAACCCTTTTTATAGGTTTTTACATATTTTTAAGCAAACCCAATAAAATGAACTTATACATCTTGAGGTGTAGAATGTTTACATAAACCAAGTCTAATTTTTTTGGCTGCTCTGCTTTGCTCTTTGTGAAAGGGGGATAGTCTGACATGGGACACCGAAGGAAGCTTTTAAACATGTTTGAATCTAGAGAAGAGAGCCAGACCCCCAACTCTAGAGACTGCTATTCAATAAAATAGAGTATCAAAAAACATCAAAACTTCTGTTAACCTGAATCCAGTGATCAGAAAGCTCAGAGGTATATTCTGAGGTCTGGTTATAGGGGCAGCCAAGTGGTGACTGGTGGCCATTTACCCATTTTGTCTTGTGCCATATTTAAAACAATAACAACAACAAACAAAACATTGATGGAGACATTAGAATACACACACAAACTTTCTCTTTTTTGCTTTTATTTATTAATTTTTTTCATTTATTTTATATAACAACCACAGTTTCCCCCCCTTCTCATCCCTCCTCCTCCCTTCCATCCACTCCCCCTCCTTTCAGAAAGGGGCAGACCTCCCATGGGAGTCAACAAAGCATGGCATATAAAGTCAGGTTCCAAAAAGTCAGCTAATGAGCCAGGGACACATAGGTCCTGATCCTGCTGCTAGGGGCCCTATTAGCAAACCAAGCTATAAAACCATCACTTCTATGCAGAGGGCCTTGGCCAGTCCTATGCAGGCTTCCTGGCTGTCAGTCCAGAGACCATGAGCTCCCAAAAGCTGAGGTCAGTTGTCTCTGTGGGTTCCCCATCATGATTTTGAATGCGATCCATGCCATACAGTAACATAACTTACATCTTTTATATATAGCCAGTACTTCTCATAAAGAATTGGCCAGAAAGGCATATAGCATATCTGAGATAGTGTCTGCTCTATGCTATGAACCTCAGTGAGTCACATGAATTTTGGAGATGTGAAAGGGCCAAAGAAGCTAACAACAGCCAGTGTGTCTCCAGCATAGGGTTACTGAGCTCCTTGAAAGTGGTTACAGGGGTACCATGATTTGTGGACCAACAAGGATCTTGAGGTTTAAGGAAGATGCAGAAGGGTTGCAGGTGGACACTAAATATGCCACCTCCCTGTCTTACTAGCTTCTTGCCCTAGCTGGGCAGAGTTGAAATGGAGGACCTCAGGCTAGCAGCTTCCAACTGCAGATGGTGAACTCACAGCAGCTCCAATCTCTCACACGCATCTATAAAGATGGAGTGGATGGGCTTCACTGACACAGGATCCTTAGTTTGAGTATCACCAGGAACTATAAGCAGTTGGGCATCCACCACCTCCACCATCACC